>NC_142081.1:85795811-85973311 GCF_054644295.1 Miniopterus natalensis
TTCATCATTGATGTTTCTATCTCTCTCTCCCTTGTCTTTCCTTTCTCTGAAATCAGTGGGGATATATTTGTAAAGTAAATAAATAAATAAGAAATAAAAGTGACTGAGCAACAATAGCATGTAAACTGGGAGTAAGGAGATTGGTGTTAAAGCACTCTAACTTTTTTTTTAATGGAAGGAGAATAAAGTTTATTAATTAACTTTGGATATTATAAAGTATTCATGTTAAATTATTAAAGGTAACCAATAAAAGAACAGATAACTTACCAATGGGATGGGGGGGAAATACATAGATGAAAAAAATGTCTTAATCTATATCATTAAATTTCAAAAGCTTTTTTTTTTTTTTTTTTTTGCCAAACCAAGTTCCCATCATAAAAGTTAATTTATATAAAGTTTAAAAACTAAGTAAAACTAAGCAATATACTTATTGTTTAGGGATACATAAAAAGTTAGTAAAAACATAAAGACAAAGAAGAGATTAACAAAATCAGGATCATAATTGGCTCTGGGAAAGGAATGTGAAAGATAAATGGTGATGTTTATTTCTTAGCTTGAGGTAATACTTGTATGCTCTTTTTAAGTTTTAGTGTAGGTATTATTATTTAAAATATGCACAGGCATTACAGAGATTGTTGTAAAATTCTGTATGTTTTTATATTTAAATTAGCTTGTTATTGTTGAGAAACACTACACCAAAAACTCAGTGGCTTTAAAAAATAATTATTTATAAGCACTCATGCATGTAAGACGCTCTGTGGCTCAGCTAATCTAGGCTGTTTGAAAAGGGAAAGAGATATATGCTCTGTCGCTTGGAAGGAACTGTAAGGTCAGTTTGGAAGTTATGAATAAATAGAGAAGTGAAAGCTTGAGGTCAATAATGCACCATATCACAGATCTTAAGAAATTAGTTCAATAAATCAACACATTTATTTCCTTTTTTATTCTGTTTAAAAAAACACATAACATAAAATTTACCAACTTAAGCATTTTTAAGTGCAGTTCAGTGTTATTAAGTACACTTACACTGTTATGCAACCATCAGCACCACCCATCTCCAGAACCTCTTTCATCTTGAAAAACTGAAACTCTGCCCATTAAACAATATTCCTCATTCCTCCATACCTCCAGGCCCCAGAGGCCATCATTCTACTTTCTGTCTCTACAAATTTAACTCCTCTAGATACCTCATTAAATGGAATCATACAGTATTTGTCTTTTGTGACTGGCTCATTTCACATAGCATAGTGTCCTCAAGATTCATCAAGCCACAAAAGAAGACTATGAAAAAAAAAAAAAAAAAAAAGCACTCATGAACACAGATGCAAAAGCTTTATACAAAATGTGCAAAATGAATCCAAGAACACATTTTTTAAAACACCATGATCACTGAATTCATTTCACAAATGCAAGAATGGCTTCACTTTAGAATCTATTAAAATAATTCACCACCAAATTGATTAAAGAAAAAAAAGTATGCTTATTTTTTAAAAAACATTTGATCTTAGTAAAAGCATTTTATAAAATTCAACCTCTAAGCAAATTTGTAAGTATCTCAGCACACTCAAATGGGACAATGAGAAGAGTTTAATGATTTACAACAGCAAGGGCGTAATGTTGTGAAATCAACTGAGATAGTACATATATTAGGTCACATTCCCTTAAAAGCGAAGTCTGAGATAGGAACTCATGTGCCTGTATTGTACTGAGAGTGTACTCAGGAGAAAGGGGGTGAGGGAAGCATGGAGAGAAGCAAGAATATGATCTACATGGAGTTTAGCTTCATTCTTATCCCATAGAAAGTTCTGGAGCATTAACTGCAGGAGAGTTGGTCCCACATTCAGGCAGCCTAGGGGCCAGTGTTCATGCTCCTTTTTGCCTCTGTCATTGACTATGAGTTACCCTGGGTGGGGGGGAGAGGGGAAATTGAGAGTTCATGACATCCCTGACAAGGCAGCCTTTTTTAGATCAAAAGTAATCCTACCTGTTGAGGATTGTGCTACATATTGATCATTGGTTAAAAGTCTGCAATGCATCCTGAAACATAGTGAATCATCCTCATCGACTGCCCACTCCAAGCTGGCACCTTACTGCCCCTTCAGGAGGCCATTCCACCATCCTTTGAGGCTGGCAGTTTCCAAATGGTACAGAATATAGTTCCCATGCTTTTGTGCTTTGCTGGTGATGTGCACACCTAATTTGCTATAAAATGTATTCCTTAGTCTAAGGCAATGTTAAGCAGAATCCCATATACATAGATGGGACATTCTGTAAAACCTTGCATGGTGGTTTTGGCCAAACCAAATATCAGTCTCAGTCAGGGTGAATTACTCTTCTTTCTAGGATTAAAGTGGTTAGATTAATTAACTTGCCACCACGTAACTGGTTGCTCTCTTCAAAGGATGGTAGTTTTTTAGGAGTGCAGCCTTGGTCTCTGTTACCGTCAGGTCACACATTCAGTGGCAGTATGGCTAGGCCAGCCTTGCCGGAAGGGAGCCATGCTATTGGACCAACATGTAGCCTGCATCCCTCTACCATCTCTACTCCATGAGCCCATTGCATAGCACTAGGGAGGTTGGGACCAGAAACTGGCTAGCATCTACTGCCTAGTCATCCTGCCCACTTAGTTACTTAGTGCCTTTCTGTGGTAGATGCTCATCGGTGAGCATTAACAAGCAACGCAGAGATTCTTCCATTTGGTACCCCTGACCATAATCCATCCACATCTCTCCTCTCAGACTTGCTTATCTCCAATCTTTCAAGCATACTTTTCAAAGCCCCTGAACAATCAGCAAAACTATTCTTCACTGCTCAGTAGTCTACATATATCTTTTCCTCTTAGGCCTAAGAGCTATTTCAGGTCTAGAAACAGAGTAAGGACCATTGATTTTATTTATGTATTTATGTATTTTTGTTAATCCTCACCCAAGGATATTTTTCCATTGACTTTTTTTTTTTTTAATTTATCTTTATTGTTGAAAGTATTTACAGATATCCTCTTTTCTTTCTCCCATTGATCCCCTCCACCCCACATCTGCCCCCCACCCAGGCCTTCACCACACTATTGTCTGTGTCCATGGGTTATGCATATATGCAAATAAGTTCTTGGATTAATCTCTTCCCACCCACCCCCTACCTTCCCACTGAGATTCATCAGTCTGTTCTATGCTTCTATGTCTTCTGGATCTATTTTATTCCTCAGTCTATTTTGTTTATTAGATTCCACATATGAGTGAGATCATGTAAAACTGAATCAGGAAGAATCAGAAAACCTGAATAGGCCAATAACAAGTGATGAAATTGAAACAATAAAAAAAAAAAAAAACTCCCAACAAACAAAACCCCTGGTCCAGATGACTTCACAGGGGAGCTTTATAATTCTTTAAGTTGTAGGTTAGATAGTTTACTAAATATTTTTCTTGCTTTTTGAGGTAGGCTTGTAGTGCTATAAACTTCCCTCTTAGGACTGCTTTCGCTGTGTCCCATAGATTTGGGGTTGTTGTGTGTTCAGTTTCATTTGTTTCTGGGAAGTTTTTTATTTCTTTCTTGATCTTGGTAACCCATTCATTGTTTAAGAACATGCTATTTAGCCTCCATGTATTTGGATGTTTTGAGATGTTTTTACTGTGTTTGATTTCTACTTTCATGCCATTGTGATCTGAGATACCTGATATGATTTCAGTCTTCTTGAACTTGTAGAGACTGGTTTTGTGTCCTAACATGTGGTCTTTCTTTAAGAATGACCCATGTGCACTTGAGAGGAATGTGTATTCTGCAGCTTTGGGGTGAAATGCTCTGTAAATATCAATGAAATCCATCTGATCTAGTGTGCCATTTAGAGTCACTGTTTCTCTGTTGACTTTTTGTCTGGAAGATCTATCCAGTGAAGTCAGTGGGACATTAAAGTCCACGACTATGACTGTATTGCTGTTGATCTCTCCCTTAGTCTTTAAAGTTATTATTCTTAGGTCATTATTTATTGCCATTTTAATTATTTGTGCCTATGTTTCTCTCTCTATTTCTTACTATTACAGCAGTTTCTTTAACATTTCTTGCAATGTTTCTATTTCTACTTCTAATTACAGCAGTCCCTTTAACATTTCCTGCAATGCTGGTTTGGTGTTGATAAACTCCGTTAGTCTTTTTATGTCTGGAAGCTCTTCATTTCACCATCTATTATGAATGATATTCTTGTTGGATAGAGTAATCTTGGCTTTAGACCCTTGTTTTGCATTACCTTGAATACTCCATGCCATTTCCTTCTGGCCTATAGAGTTTCTGAGGAGAAGTCAACTGACAACCCCTTATGGGAGTTCCTTTGTAGGTAACAGACTGCTTTTCTCTTGCTGTCTTTAATATTCTCTCTTTGTCTTGAATTTTTGGCATTTTAATTATGATGTGTGTGGGCATGGGTCTCTTTGGATTCTTCTTGCTTGGAACTCTCTGTGACTCCTGAACTTCTGTGACTTTTTCCTTGACCAGATTAGGGAAGTTTTTTGCCATTATTTCTTCAAACATGTTCTCTAACCCTTGCTTACTTTCGACCTCTTCTGGTACTCCTATTATGTGAATATTTTTATGTTTCATGCTGTCCCACAGCTCCCTTAAACTGTCCTCCTGTTTTTTAATTGTTTTTTCTTTTGGATCTCTGATTAAGTGATTTTTTCTACTTTGTCTTCTAATTTGTTGATCCGATCCTCAGCTTCCTCTAATCTGCTGACTGGTCATTTTTTATAGTTTCCATATCTTTTTTCACTCTATTTAGCATCCTTACAATCAGTATTCTGAACTCTATATCTGATAGATTGCTTATATACATTTCATTTAGCTCTTTTTCTGGAGATTTCTCTTGTTCTTTCATTTGAGGCTTGTTTTTTTTGTCTCCCCATTTTGGCTGCCTACTTGGGTTTGTTTCTATGTAAGGTAGGTCTGCTATTACTCATTCTTTTTGGAAGGTCTCTGGTGCAGGCCAGTGTCAGATGCAGTTTGTTACTGGCCTTGAGTACCTTGTTTGGAGCTATCAACAACCCATGGCCTGAGGTCCCCTCTGTCAGGGCTGGGTGCATTTGGACAGGACCAAGATGCACACCAAAGCCTGCTTTTCCAAGGCCTGGGTCCAGAAGTAGATCAGGCAGAGACTCAAAGTGCTTTGAGGTCTGCCTCTGCCTGCAGGCTGATTAATCTGATTCTCCTAATGAGCTCCTGGCTGTAGTATCTCCACAGAGTGGGGCAGCTGGTTGTTATCAGTCTCTTAAAGATCCTCAGGCTGTAGAAAGTCCACAGGTAGGGGAGAGGTTTTCCAGTGGGGTGGAGCAATTGCTGCTTGGAAGGTAAATGTCTGCCTATGAAAGATGTCCTCATCAGTATGGGAGAATGACTCACCACAGGAATTCAGAGGGGTGCCCTCTAAGCTCTATCTCCAGAGCCCACAACTCTAGATTCTCCTCACACGGCTCCAGTCCACTCTGCCTTCCCTCTTCTGGAGACCAAAGTGAGTGACTGCACATTAAACTTTGTGTGTTGGCTCTTTAAGAGGGTGCCTGCATTTCCAGCCATCTCTCTCCTGGCAGACAGAAACCCCAGATGTTATATGGAAGACTTTCTCAGTTATGGTGCTCTTAGCTGGGAAGCCCAGCCTGGGATTTAGGCCTCAGAGTCCTCAGTGGGAACCCCTCACAGCTAAGATATCCCTCGGGACCTTCAGCTACTGACTGTGGGAGCCTAGTAGCTGTCTTGTGCCTCCTCACTCCCTACCAGTCTCTATGCAATCTTCACTTTTCCTTCTGGGTTATGAGGGTGCTTTGTAGCTCTTCTTAAGTTGCAGTTAGTTATTCAGGATGGTTTTTCTATATTTTAGTTGTAATTCCCATTTGGTCCCGGGAGAGTGTCTGTGTAGCTTCCGCTCAGTCTGCCACCACCTTTAATCTCTCCATCGACTTTTTTAGAGAGTATGGAAAGGAGGGAGAGAGAGTGAGAGAAAGAGAGAGAGAGAGAGAAAGAGAGAGGGGGGAGAGAGAGAGAGAGAGAAACATCTATGTGAGAGTGAGAGAGACACATCAATTGACTGCCTCCAGCACACCCCCTGACCAGGGCCAGGGATTGAACCTGTAACCCTGCAGTCCATATATGTGCCCTTGACTTGGAATACAACCCATGACCCTTCAGTGCACAGGGGACACTCAACCATTGAGCAACAATGGCCAGGCCAGGGCCCCCGACTTTACATTGTGGTAACTGATCTCAGCCTTCTGCTCTCCTATATTTGAGGTCTTTTGATTTTACATATTGAATAATTCCCTTGAAGGCTACCCACCTCTCTTGTCCTAGGACCAACATATTCCATTAGCCATCTCTATAGAGTTCTGTGGATGAGGGCTATTTCAACTCTGTGACCCATTCTGGTAATTGCACCCACCCACCTGGCTTCTTAGGATTAAATGTTGCTGTTTGACATCACCTTGGTTACTATGGATACTAATTCTGGAACCATAATGCCTTCCATCAGGCTTGGCCTACAAAAAACAACCTTCACTGGGCTTCTCAGCAATGTTAGTGTTCCCCTAACCAGCACATTCCTGATTGTCTTAGTAAACATGGTCTCCTCCAGAGCCTCCCAAGTCACCTGATGGTTTTCTGTTCTTACATAGCCGCCCATTGCAGCAGGCTCACCTCTCTGGGCCTCCTAACCCCTGCTTCCACAGCAGAACATGGCAGTCTCAGCATCTCTACTTCAGTTAGCATGCTACACCACTTTTTCTGAGCAAAGTCATCCAACCCAGTCCTCACCCCTTGGGCCCTTGCCAGGGTGAAGAGTCTCCCCATATTGACAAGCACTCCCTTATCCAGATTTAAGTAGATCCACATTGATCCTGTACCCTCAAGCTCTGAACCTGACATTTTCTTCCTTCAAAGCATCCATCCAAGTCCCCCAGGTCTGTTCCCAGAAACAAACTTCCTATTCATGCCAGTACTTAGCAGTCAAGGCCTGTATGTAGCCAAGTTTTTATGTATGTCCTTTTCTTCCCCTAGCCTGTACAGCATGCTTCCAGTTAGGCCAGGCCAAGATTTAACCTAGGGATTAGTCTAGTGGTCTGGAGGAAAGGGAAAGGAAGGTGCTAAGAAGGACAAGCATTATTCAGAAAAGCTTTGGCCTCATTTAGGCTCTTCACAGTCCTCAAGAGGGGAAGGGGCACTGTCCTCTATGAAGAAGAATGGACCACTTACCTGGGTACAGAAGGCCTAGAGGAATTTGAATATTCACTGTTTATATATACAAATACTCAAATATCTCTATCCCAAGCTTCAAGGCTCTACTCCTTCCCTACCAGAGCCATGACTTTGGCAAGAGAGACTTGCCAAGGTTGAGAATTCAACCTTCTGAAAAGTTTTGCTACTCTAACCAATCAGTTCTTGAGCCCAGACCTCAGCTTGGTCTGCCCTTTAACTTTAGAAGAAATTAGAATTTCTGTTGCTACAGAGAACCCTCTGACTTCTCAAGTTGGATTTGAATTGATGACTAACAACTCTGAACCTGACATTTTCTTCCTTCAAAGCATCCATCCAAGTCCCCCAGTTCCATAGTTCTTTGATTACTGTGATATACCTTTCAAACATATGAGATATTGTGTAAAGCATGCATCTATTTCCACCTATATTCCAGCCCAGTGTAGCACAGGTAAAAATCTTTTCAGTCACTCTGATATGCACACCAGGGACTGGTACTTCCCACTGGTGACTCTAAAGATGAATGGGGAAGTGATGGATTATTCATTAAAAGAGACTGGTGGTTATGCATTATGGGGGGAAATGGAGAAAATGGATTCCTACATTATACCTTACACAAAAAAATCAATTATAGGTAGATTATAAATGTAAATGTCAGAGGCAAAACAATAAGCATTTAAAAATATTTTTTATGACCTCAGAGTCAGAAAGGATTTCTAAACTAAATACACATGCACATACATGCATAAACATGCACAGCTGGAGATCAGAAAACCTCTTGCATGTGTGCACCAAGAGACATGAAAAGAATGATCACATCAGTATTGTAAAAAAAAAAAAGGTGAAGGCCAGATTGTCCTTTGATGGGAGAATGTGTAAATAAACCATGGTATTTTCTTATAATGGAATACTAAATATTACCAAACCAATAATGGAAATGAATGAACCATGCTACATACATCTATATGAATGAATCCTCAAAAATTTTAAAGCAAGTTGCTGAAGAATATGTACAATATAACATTTTTTTTATAAAGTTCAAAATCAAGCAAAAGAAACAATGCTTAGGGAGTCATATAAACATGGTAAAAAACTAGACAATGCAAGGAAATAATTACTATAGAATTCAGGATGGCAGTTAGTTCTGGGTGGAGAGAAAGACATAGGGTCAGATAATAAAATACAGCATGTTTAATAATATCAACCTCATTAACAACATGCATGTTTGATGCTTTTCTACACATCTAATAGTTTATAATTTTTCTATAAACATTCTAGTGAGGGAAGTCAAACATATAAAGACAAACTCTAATACAAAATGTGTAAGAAAATTGCCTCACAGAAATAGTAATTAATTATAACTGGGATGATTGGAGAAGATCAGTGACATTTGAGACGAGCCTTGAGTAGATTTTTAAGGAACAGAGAGAGGAAAGAAAGTTACCATCCATGGTAACAGAAGATTAGAACTTGCAGAGAAAATGCTGGGAAAATGGGGGAGATGGTACATGATTGCATGTCTCAGGTGTTCCTACTGCCCCCACTCCCTTAGAACAACCTCTACTATACCCAGGGTCTACTTGTAGTCTCCAGTGAAATAGAGAGAACAGCTGTCAAGTACAGAGAAAGCTAGCTTAACCTGCGTCTGTATGGCCTTGGACAGAACCTCACTCTCCTGTGTAAAATGGAGATGCCAAAGCTACCACAGAGCTATTTCAAGGTATGAAAAATGTGGGCCAATGTTAGTTCTGTCTCAGGACACATATCTGTCAATGGTTTGATTTTTATCTTTGGCTTGATTTTTATCTTTAAATTTTTTTTTCTTTTTAAAATATATCTTTATTGATTTCAGAGAGAGGAAGGAAGAGAGAGAGAGAAAGATAGATAGATAGAAACATCAATAATGAGAGTCATTAATCATCTGCCTCCTGCATGGCCCTGATTGGGGATTGAACCCGAAACCCAGGCATGTGCCCTGATCGGGAATGAAACCGCAATTTCCTGGCTCCTAGGTCGATGCTCAACCTCTGAGCCATGCCCAGCCGGGCATATCTTTAAATTCTGTGTAGGACATATATTGCTTCCTTAAGGTCAGAGGGAAGGTGGCCTCAAAGCCAATGCAGCCATGACATGTATAACTTGAGGCAAGTTGTTTGACCTCCCTGAGCCTCCATTCTTCACACTAAAAGGAGGAGGAACACTGAGTCAAGGGTTAGTAAGTAGATTGCATCTCCCTTGCCATCAACTGGCAGTGGCTGCCTGGCAGATTGAACAAGAAAGATTTCTGAACCTGCTTTTTGACTCGGTGAGAGAGAAGGTCTGGCCACTTTGTGTCTGATCGATGGGCAGTCAGCAAGGGCTGCAGTCTTTGTCTTCTTCTTAGTTCCTATGAAATCAGAGGCAAAGCGAAACATCATCAATGGTCCAGCCTAAATAATGAAGGTTATCATGAACTCCTGCTCATCTGACTCTTCTTTGCCTTAAGTAAACAAGTCAGTTTATGGTTTAGGCTGATTTTATTCCTAAAATGAATGTCACAAAAGAACTCAGTGAACTTTTAGAAAATGTCCCCTTTCAAGTTCTTATCTAAGGTGACATCATGCAGAGCCTTTCCAGATGGAGAAGAATCTTTTCTGGAGGAAAGTTTTGACCTTTAAAGAGTAGGTTAAATAGCTTCTCCTCACTTCAACCAGGCCTTTGAGTTCCAACTTTGATAATCAGTGCTCATAAAGGTTGGGTTTAAAACTTTGCTTCTGTATGTGAGTCACCACTGGCCAGCATGAAACAGGGCAATACCCTGTCCACTGGAGAAAAACCTCACTGTGGCAGGGCGGTGGGGTGAGTCAAACAACTGCTACTCTTGAGAATCTCCGTGCTGATATTTCCCCAACTTATCTCAAATAAACAAGGGTGGTTGTTTTTTTCCTTTGTTTAAAAAATTTTTTTTAAAAAAGCACCAACATACCAAATGGAAGTTCAGAAACTAATTTCCAAATTCTTACATTCTAAATTCCTTTGAAGGAATCCTGTTTTAGTTTTAACTTTTCATTATGGGACATTTCAAAATTTTACAGGGAATAATAGAATGAATTGCCATGTACTGATCACTCAGCTTCAACGATTAAAAATTCATGGACAGCATGTTGCATCTCCACCCCTACCTCATTCCCCCACCCCATCCCCTGGGTTATTTTGTAGTAAATTCCACATATAATATCATTACATCAGTAAACTTAATAGGGCTTTTGAACTTGTGCTTCATGAGTTAAACAAGCTATAGCCAAGCTAGTTGACTCTGTCAACATTAATAACCCATCTGTTCCCATTCCCCTCTTACAGAGGGCAATTTGTCCTAGGTCACAAGGGTAATAAGTGACAGAACCAGAACGTAAACCCAGGCAGTCTCACTCAAGCCAGAAGATAAACTATTTAAACTTGGAGCCCTGTCACATTGCAAGTGACTCTCTAAGGAGAAATTCTGAACGTGGAAGGTAATTACCAGCTTACTTAATAGTCTCAATCAATATTTTTTTGTAAGCATCTCCTCTATTAAGAATAACCACTTATTCACAAATAGTATTTCTCAATATATAAAGCCCTTTAAACTTCCTGATGGCCTCTAAGAGTTATTATTGTGCATACTTTATAAAAGGAAAAACCAAAGTTCTGAACAGCGAGCTAAATCTCTAAGACATTTTCTGGTAAAAGATCTCACTTTGATTTCAAGCATAACTCTCCTTCCAATATAAGGCTATATGTTACTGTCAGAGAAAGTGCCTGGGAAAGTAAAAAACATTGTACAAATGCAAGTGATGTGTCTCCTTCTCCACAAACAAACAGTGAGCAGTTTTTCCTGAACAAGAGCAAGTAGGGTATCAGCTCCTGAACTCACTACAATTATTGGTGGGTATCTAAAGGGCTCATCTACATATGACTGTGACAGCCAGTGTAGGCTGTTATAATAAACTTAAGTCTGAGAAGATGAAATGTGCTCTAGAGAACATGAGCACTCCTATAGGAAATTCTGAATTACTATAAAAACCATTTATCTCCAGCTTAGCCCTACCCACCCCACGCTGCATGTGCAGCCCAGCCCTCGAGAGGAAAGAGTTTACTTTTTTAGGACACAAAGGCACGCAGAGAAAGTTCATCTGAAAAGCAGTCTTAAGTGGGAAGAGAAAATGCAAGAAATAAAGGAATCTCAAGAGGCCACAGGAAAATATACAAGCACCGAAATTCCATTTCCTGTAGTTTCAAGAACAGGCACTGTCCTCATTCTGAGTCTCATCCACGGTTCCTCTTGCTGACTGGGAATGAAAGAGGCCGTGGAACTGCCTACCCTCCTCACTCCATCGGAGGCCTGGCAACCAAAATATTTGTTGCCTATTAATAAAACGCTCTTTCTGCATATAAAAGAATGAAAAATTCTGAATAATTATGCAGATATTAATTTTTTCAGTGAACCAGAAGGTAAAAATCTTTACTTCTGCTAATTAAGACATGCTTCCTTGGCTTACTTTCAAAAGAAGTACTTGAAGTATATTTCTAAACAAACCTACTACAAGTACATTTTAAGGCAATTTAGGGTCTAATATGTTCTAGTGAATGGTTTTCTGTATTGTAGATTTATTCAAAAAGAGTCCTTTAAAATATCATGGTTACTTTTTAAAATAAGAGTTAAATACTGTCATCTTTCTGAGTACCTTTGCCAAATCATGGTTTTTATTATTTTTATTATTTTGGTTTAGTTTGTCCCTGGATATAAGCTAGAAAAAGATGCTTATTCAGGGATACTATTAAGCTACAGTAAAATTACCAATTCCAATGAGGCAGATAAAGCATGTTTTCTCCTCTGTGAAGGGTCTAAGTTATTATGTGCATCTTGCATTCCAGTGGCTCTGTGGGGTGGGTGGGGGAATCAAAGCAGGAAGGTACTTTGGGAAAGTCTACAAATTATAATGAACCTTGTTTAGGGTGACATGACCCTGTTTGCACTGTTGATCTTTTCTTTCAGTCTTTAGAGGGTCATTTCCTACTGATTTCCTTAAAATAGAGTGTCAAGGACATCCCAACCTTACTTCCTTCCCCCTCAAACAACTAAGAGCCTAAATTCAGTTGTGGTGGTGTTGTTCCAAAGGATCTAACCAGACATTTCTGAGCTTAGTGAAATGTGTTCACTGCTGTGCTCTGGTTGTCCTGAGCTGTGAACCAGCAAGGGACCCCTTGTCTGGTAGATATATTAAGAGCTAATAGGCATTTAAATGAGGATTTGGAGTTTAGAGTCTATCCTGAAGTTTAGACTATGAATTAATTACCAATGAAGTATACACTGAGGAGCAGCAGATTTGGGAACGGAAGACATGACTCTATTCAATTTTAATTAAGATGGGTTTAAGATGTCTGGAAGTCATCTAGGTTATGGACTTAACAGGCAGTTCTGCTTAGACATGCAAATGTAGGTATCATTAACTTGTAGACCAGTGGAAATTAAAAGCCCTGGGAGTAGGTGAGATTATTTAGGAAGAGAGCTGAGAGTGAAAAACCATGAGTGGAGCACTATGAAACTCCATAGTTTAAAGATTGAGTAATAAGGAGCAACCCCTTTATCTCCTTTAGTCAACAAGAACAGTGAGAGAAGTAGGAGGAGAAGCAGTAGTGTGCTAGAACACATGTGAAGATTCACCGGGTTCCACTTTGACACATAATTCAGATATTCAAAGGGGATGTTAGCCATGTAAGAGAAGAGCCTCAAGGCTACACAAACAAAACATAAAATGACCAGAGAGCTGCCTGTGGAGCACCAGGACTACTAAAGTTGGAAGCAGAAGAAAAAGAGAGTTCCTACTAGGCAGGGGCTCTTTGATAACAAAGGCTGAGACACAGGAGAGGGCTCAAATGATGCAGAAAAATGAAAGAATAAGAAAAAAAAGCCATTGTGACAAACAAGAACTTAGCTAAACTTCTGAGAGTTTTGAACCCTGCTTTCATAGGTGAAAAACTGCTGTAACTAACGGGTTTATAGGAAACTCTTTGATGCATGAAGACTAGATAGGGTGATTTCTTTGGCTTCCTGTCATTCATTTAGGCAGATCAATGCAAATTCTCATATGGCTTACCCTTAGCCACTGACATGTCATTTCTGGATGGTTCCTCCTACCAGTGGGTGGCCTGGAGAATGTATTGTCAGAAACTGGTTCTGCCATGTCTTCTTATCACACTGTGACTGAGGTCTTTCCAACTGTTGAAACCACTTCCTAAGTACAAGAAATGAGTTGTTTTTCTACTCAGGTAATGCAAGATATAAATACAAACCCTCTTACAAGGCTGGCTGAAGAAAATTATGCCAAATTGGAAGACCCACTTTAAAATAATCATCCCTTTGTCGAAATAGTCTTATCAATTGTTATTTTTCTCTGCACACTGTCTTACTAAAGCAACATCAAAAAACTTAATGGAAAGGCATTATAATTTTTTACTTTAGAAAAAAATCAATGAAGATTAATGTGCACAAGTTTCTGTCTTTGGAAAGGCCATATGGGTATCTTCATATATTCTGCGTGTAGTCTCGACTGCTGTGGATACTAAGTGAATAGAAAATGCTTCAGGAAGAGTATTTAATACTAATGGATGCTGACCCAAAATAGGGCATCTGAAAAATCACAGAACAGTGGTTTTGACCACATAGGCTAGGTCATCTGCTGCAATAAACAGACACACTTCCTTCTTATATTTTTCTTGTCCAAAAACAGAGCTTGTGAAACAGTGCTTTAGAAAAAAATGATGTACAGGAATACACATTTTTCTTTTTTCATATATTTCTTTACTTCTTTATTTGCATCCATATATTTTGGTTACTTGAAAATTTAGGCTGAGGGGATGGGTGAATCACATTCAAGTTCAGCTCCCTAGGAAAATCTGTGTATTTTTTTCCAGAGTTTTCAGTGACAAAAAATAAATATTGACTCCAGCCAATTCATGCATATAGCAATTTATTGGAAACATATTGAATGGCTCATAGCATCAGAAATCAGGTAGCAGACAAAGATGTCAGGCAGCTGAGCACATCACAGGGTCATCACAACTAAATACTGGTCACTTTCTACTTTTGGTCATCTTTCTGCCACTCAACAACATCCTGCCACCATGGCTAATGTCTAATTGCACTGAGTCTCTGAAGTTTTAGGTAAGAACATACACTTGGCCCAGCCTTGCTAATGAGCTCAGGCTCTGAACTCCTGGAAGAGGAGAGACGGAATACTTTTCCCACTTCGGGCTCTGTAGAGGAAGACAGGACCCCATCCCCATCAAGATTCATACAATTTGGTGTTCCCCAACATCAGAAAGGGAGTTCCAATGTTGGGCAACCAAAAGATAACATATGACTATCTTTACAGGTTTCAAACTTTTTTGACCTTTACTCCTAATAAGAATTACATTTTACAGCACACACCAACACACAGATACACTGATGGATATGCATAAGAATGAAAGTTTCACATGATAATACTACTTTCATTACTAATCAAACCCACCACCTATTGTCATGTAGGTGGTGCATGAAAAACACTAAGAGTACCATCCACATTGACTACAATGCAAATAACATTTCTAGAATGTGCAGTGCACAACCAACCTGCACATACTTAGCAGACTTGTGTGCAGTGCACTTTGTTCTATTTCTTCCATTTAATTTTTTTGTAGATGTTCACTGCAAACCACTAAATTGACTTCATGATCCATGCAATGGACTAAATTGTACCCCTCCCTCTCCAATCAAATTTCAGGTGTTGAGACCCTAACCCTCAATTTGACTGTTTTCAGAGATAGGGTATTTAGGAGTTAATTAAGGCTAAATGAGGTCACAGTGGTGGGGCTCTAATCCAATAGGACAGGTGGCCTTATAAAAATCAAAAGAGTGCTTGCTTCCACAGCACATATACTAAAATTGGAATAATACAGAGAAGATTAGCATGACCCCTGCACAAGGATGACAGGCAAATTCATGAAGCTTTAAAAAAAAAAAATTTAAAAGAGATCTCCTTCACCCTGCTCACCCCACTCATACACGCCTAAGAAAAACAATGTCACCATACAACTAGAAGGTGAGATGGCAGCTATCTGCAAGCCAAGAAGACAGCTCTCACCAGAACCCAACCATGCTGGCCCTGATCTCAGACTTCCAGCCTCCTGACTGTGAGAAAATAAGTTTCCGCTGTTTAAGCCACCCAGTCTATGGTATTTTGTTATGGCTGCCCTGGCAGACTAAGACAACTTACTAACTGGTCTCAACGCCATAGTTTGAAAAACACTACATGAAAATATGTTGATCCCTTTAGAAGTCCATTTCTAGCTTCAGAGTTTCCCTGATGGTTCCAGACTGCAGCTGTTCCAGAGGAAAGCCTACCTATTTGGAACTGCCACCTCCCATTTCTTTCCCTGGGGCTTTGCCCACTCCCCCATTTGTTTCTTATTTGACCATTTCCTTAACTCTACAGGGGGCATTAAACAGGTCACCTGTCTTCTTTCCTCCCTCCCTCCCTTCCTTCCTTGTTTTTTCCTTCCTTCTTTTTTTTCCTTTGCTCCCTCTTCCTTCTTTACTTCTTTTAATAAGTGAATTATTTCAGATCTCAACACTTCCTGAAGCTACTATATCTGTTGACAGCACTTTTATTTACTAAAAATGAATTTTGAGTGCTTAATGGTCAACGTTGAATATTTGGCTCTGTTAAGCCTTATTCTCTTATCATTATGAGCAAAATTATAGCTTTTACAAATTAAGAAATAGAAAGACTAATTTTTTTTTATTATTTTGAAGACAGGTTTGACCTTACCCACTATCTAAGTTAATCTAATGTGGTCTGGATTAGGGCATAGCCAAGATAAGTCTCTATCAAAAGGAATCACTTTTTTAATTGCCTTAAAATTGTGTTATCTCCCCTGTACCCTGTTCCTGCTTGTCTTATTTCATCTCCTCTTAGCACTTAGTATTGGTTTGTACTCCAAATAAGAATGTGTTTTGTTTATCTTCTTTTCAATCTCTCCTTTGCCTTCATCTTAAAATATTAAAAGGATCAAGTATTATCATACATTTATTTTTACTACATTCATTTCCTTTGTATGTATTATTTCATCCTATCCTCATACCCCTGGGGTAAATCCCCTTAACCCCATTTTACAGTTGAAGACTTGGAGGTTCAGACTGTTTAAGTTCACACTGCAGTAAGTTTTGTCCATTTACAAAATTTGTGATTCCTTGTTCTGTACAACATTGCCTTCCAATTGCATAATTTTACTCAAATCCGACCAGAGTACACTCTTTCAAAAATTCTGTACCTGGACATCAGATGTCCCAGGCAAAGATGCACTGTAACCTACTGCTCTTTAAGCACCCGCAAACCCAATTTCCAGTGGTGGGCACCACCCACAAGTTCCCTGGATGACAATGTTTGTCTCATAAGAATTTACATTCTCTGCCCAGTGGGCTTCCGTTGAAGCATTCTGTCAAATTTTGAAGAAAAATCCACCAGGTTGAAAGCCTCATAGTTTCCCTGTTACTTACTATATTAAATATCTTATATCTTGCTTTCAAAAATATCTATAATTCAAATCCATGCATCCTCACTCTCCCATTCTATCTTAGAATAATAGGCTTTTTTTTTTTTTCAGTGCCTATGTTGTAGAAATAGGACAGAACAGCAGTCAGAAAAACCGAGGCTCTTGTTCTGGTTGTGACTCTTGGCAGATCTGGGTCTTTGAGAACATCAGCTTATTTTCTTGGAAGATCTATCTTTATGACTCTGAATTAACACTATTCTACTAAACATTCTCTAAGGTCTCTTTCTGTTTTGAAATTCCAGTGATCCTTTCACCTTATAATATATTCTCAATGCATCATTGTTCAGGATTTTGTAGCCATAAGACTAAAATAAGATGTTGCTAAAATGTTCTACTTAGTTCTATTAGTTCTAAATAGCTAATTCTAAATCCAGTCATTTATAATTAATGATGTTTTTTAGATTAAGTCATTTCTCCAAAACTTGGGCATTAATATCATACTGTATCAAGACTGGGAGGGAAGGTGGGGGATGGCATGAAAAGGAAGTGGTGAGGGCAAGGCACCAGGAGCTCACTCAAAGAAGTAAATAGTGGTCAGTGCAGTTCCGGGGAAATTTCTCTTTCTGACCCTGCAAACAGGACCGCATGCTAGAGTGATTCCCCGAACACCCCTTCTGAAAGTGCCCGAAAGTGTCTTCCACCTGACCTGGTTGTGGGCCCTGACTGACCAACTGGTTAGCAGCAGGTAGCCAGAGGACTGTTCTCACTCTTTCTCATCCTCTCTCCTTTTGAAATTTAATTTCAGCTTTTCAAGCAGTAAAATTTGAATTAAATTTGGTACAAATCCCAAAGTTCATCTATGTATAAACTTTCAACATTTGTAAAAATGTAAAATATCAGACTTCCAGAGCAACAGTCCATGGACATGCTTGTATTTCCTGGCACAGCAAGACTACTAGGAGATCAACTCTTTCAGGGACCTCTTTCCTACACTTTGGCTAATCAAGCAAAACTATACTCAGGGGTACACCCAAGTCCAATATCTTATACTTTGGGGAAATCTGAGAACAAAGACCAATGAAGAAGATGAAGAAAAGGGAAGTCCATAGAACCTGGCACAATGACACCTAGTCAGCCAAATACCAGATGGCAATGGGAACCTATCAGTGTCCAAATGTCCTATAGGCTCCTGGAAGCTGCCTTTAACTGACATGTATTAGGGCTGGCAAAGGTCTGAGATGCAAAAAGACCACAGCAACACCTCCTTCACCCTGGACCAACCTTACGGATTGGAGAGGACCCCGTGCCTACACAGTGTACTCTGAAGGGCTTGGGAAGGATCATTATTCCTCCATTCTTCCTACCAAACAACCTTCCCTACCATGTGTGAAGTTTTGACATGTCATCTGCTTCTTTTAGTCAAGCATTGCCCTCTCTCTAGTTTTCATTCAAATTATAAATACTCCTGGGAACTATATCACACTCCCTGATACTTTACTATAAATAAGTCTACTAAGTTGTCCAGCCAATGAGGACAGAGATTAAATAGGAGGGCGAGATGTTGTCTCAGTTAAGGGAAAACCTTCTCCTACATCACAGATTTGCCTGGGACACACCCCATCCCTGTGGCACGCACTTCACTCCCACAGCAACGGAAAATCTGAGATCACAGTGTGTTTTCTTGAACCATTAAAGCATCTTCCCAAGATGGCCTAGATTTTAAAACACTATGGCAAAGGAAAGATACCAAATGAGAAAAAGGGCACCTGTCCCTTCATAGGTATTCAGTACATAATGTTCCCTTTCCTAGGGCTACAGTGTCTCTGCTGGATTAATTCTTCCAGACAGAAGTACATGTCCTAGACATGTAGGTTTCATGTCTGAAATGACTGGAGATTCCAAACTAAGTTCCTAAGAAACTGATCTTTGAGAAGGAACTGTTGCCATAGATGTTAGCAGGGTCTCATACCTATTTAACACTGCCTTGGCTGATTCCAGATGATAGTTGAATTAGAGGTGAGAATTAAAGAAAGGTTAAAAGATACAATTGATCATACAACAGCAGGGCAGGTTTGGGGAAGGACAACACCGACCCCCTGCACAGTAGAAAATCTACATAGAGCTTTTGACTCCCCCAAAACTTAACAACACCAGTTGTCCCACCATGTCCACAGGGGATTGGTGCCAGGAACCCCCACCCTCCCATCCCCTGCATACCAAAATGCTTGAATGCTCAAATATCCTATCGAAAAAAAATTAAATCAATGCGTAAATTGGCCCTCTGAATCTGAAGACCCTCAACCACAAATTGAAAATAGTACAGGTATTTATTGAAAAAAAATTGGCATATAAGTGAGCCCAGGCAGTTTAAACCCATGTTGTTCACAAGTACTTGTATTATAAAGAATGTGCTAGAATGAGTTCATTTCCCTATATATTATTTACCATTACAAATATTTCTGGGCCATTTCATTTACAAGTGCTCTAACTGCACAAAGCTGGTTACATAATACAATATGATAATAGCTCCTTGATTTTGCACGTTAGTTTGTAGTTTTAAAGGAAATAGACTTTTTTTCCTGTTTCCTTTTTATACATGTAGAATGAAGATATTATCTTCAGTGATCCCACCAAACAAAAAAAGTCCTCACCAACTGATCCATTCAAATTCCCACTACTCAATAAACTACAACTTCCATTCTTTTTCTACACTCTGTCTCTCAATTTTTCTGTCCCTGCAGCCTGTGCCTCTAGCTTTCAGTTTCCCTCTTCTTCTTTCACCACTTCTTTCAGATCTTTTTCTCTTTTTTTTTTCTTTTAAGTTTTTGCTTTATTTTTCTGCTTCAGTGCTACTCCCCATATTTCTGCCTCTCACTGTTGCTTTTCTTTCTTTTTCTTTATCAATTCATTGGACACACGTTATTACTTGACACAGTAATAAGTGCGAGGGGTGGGAAGTCCAGAAATGAAAGGCGCAGCCTTTCCTTAAGGGACTCACAGCTGAGAGTGACAAATGAGCAAACAGTCTTTGTCACACAGCAGAATACATGCCACAGAAGAGATTCTGAGGTGGTGGGGACGCTTCCTAGAAAAGCTGACACTTGAGCTGATTCCTAAAGGACCACATTCCGTGGCAGTTAAGCAGGCCAAAAAGGGGGCTGGGAGGAGGGAAGAACGCTCCCAGCAGAGAAAATAGTCTTTGTCAAGGTGGGAGGCAAGAGGAAGCAGGCAGTGCGGCTGGAACAACTAGGGTACGAGGGGAGGGTGTCAGGAAACGGGCCTGGAGACGTGCTGGGGCGAGGTCCCTTGCCCTGAGTATCGGGGTGAAGAACTGGGATTTCATGTTTGAGAGGATGCAGAGCCATCATGCTAAGTAGTGCCGCGACACTGAGAAAGACCAGGCTACCAAGGCATGCCAGGGACCCCCAGGTGGGATTAGGGAGGTAGGAGAGCAGGGGGGACAGTGATGCAGGGTACAAAGGCGGCAACATGGGAGTGGGGCGACACGTGTCAGACACAGGACTTGGTGGGTGAGAAGACACGCAGAAGGGAGATCTGAAAATGGTTCTCAGAATATCAGCAGCAGGGCGCACAGTAATGAGGTTGCCTAAGATGAGGAAGGAGCAGCAGGCTTGGGAGAAAAGAAAAAAGTTTCCTTTTGGCCCACCCGTGACTCACACACGGTGCATCCAGGTAAGGGTGAATGGAACTCAGGAAGGACCAATTTAGGGGTCCCCAAGATAAGTAGTGGCAAGTGGGTGCAGATGAGGTGAACCCAGGACTCCTCCCTGGAACCAGTAGCCCTGGGTGACCTGGCCCCTACCCACCCCGACTGCTCCTAACACAACCACTATAGCAGCTGCTGTCATTTCTCACCAGCGGAGACAGCCAGAAGTGCTGGGCCCTGATGGTGCCCACGCTCACCTAGCAGGTGTTCAATGACAAGAGCATGATAGCCACCTGTAACTGCCACCGCAGCCACTCCCTGACCGTGGCCTCCATGCTTAGGGGCTGCATGTCCGTGAAGAATGTGGACGAGCAGATGCTTAACGTCCACAAAGAGAGCAGGAGCTATTTGGTTGCTCTCTGCGACATCCTGCCCCAGGGGCTAAAATTGCTTGCCCACTTTATCAGCAACACCACGGGCATGCAGGAGCTGTTCCAGTGCATCTGGAGGCCTTCCCGCACTGGGGCCCAGGCAAGGGCATGGGCAAGGTGGAGTTCACCGAGGCTGAGAGCTATATGAACAACCAGGTGTCTGAGAACCAGCAGTATCAGGATGCCACAGCTAAAGAGGTGAGTGAGGAGGAGGCTGTGGCCTAGAGCTGTCTGGGACCTGGGGAAGGATGGCTGCGTGTAGACTCTTTCTTCACTCGCTGCCTGCTCTCCGACAGCCACGTGTCACTGTGTGTGCACTTGCACTTCTTTCTGTCTTCACATCACATGCTGTACAGACACCACCATGAACGCTTTTCCACAGTGAAAGAAAACAAGAAAGCAAAACACCATGCCGCACTCTCCCACCTGAAGCCTGGGGCTGGGTATTTCCTCTGCCTAGGCAAGTCTCCTTCGGCCTTCCATCTTCTCTTACCTTAGGCCTCCTCAGAGAGCCCTTCCCTGAACCCCCGCCCAGAAAGGGGTTTCTGTTCTTCTCAGTAATAGCACTGTACTTATTTTCATCCTAATACTTAGGACAATCTGTTGTTTAGCTGCTTAGTTAGTTCTTCATTTTCTGCCTCCCTCACTAAGCTGCCTGGTGGCAGGGATCTGGTCTGTCCTGTTCACCATCATATCCCTGAGGCCCTCAGTCAGCATTTGCTGACTACATACCTGAATCATGCATTCAAACCGCCTCCACAAAAGAGGACTGCATTTGGAAGGCCCCGGCAGGAAACCACAGCAAACTTCAACTGAGGAGTTTTGATAAAAGGGCGGCTTATCAAGGTAAGGAAGAGTGTAGAGAACCACAAGGGATAGTGTGGTACTGTGGGCTGGGAGCTGTGGGTGCTCCATTACCACCCCAAGGCCCAAGGGACCTGGGGGATGATTGCCAGAGCCTGGAGAGAGAGAGCAAGCTAGGAGAAAGGGCCCATGGCAGCAACTGGGATCTTGGCTTGAGGATGGCAACCAAGGAACTAAGTGCCAGACCTCATGCTTTGCCCTCATCTCCTACTGGTCCCCTTTGCCCAGATGCAACTAGAAGCCAGGGAGGGTGGCGACGAGAGAGCCAGCTCCTGTTAATGTGGTAGAGGGCAGGTAGGGTGGCGAATGGAGAATATATATTACATGGACCATAGGACCCAATAAAACTCACAAAAAACATGGAATTTTCAGTTGAGACTCTTACCAACCAAAAGGCCATGCCTGTATGTTCAGACCACATTGCAAAGTTTCCTGGTACCAAGGGTCTGATCTAATCAGTCAAGGGTCGTATGGGAATCACTTCCAAAGCATGTTCTTAGAAGTGTCTCTCAAAAAGATGTGTTTCATGAAAAAATGGGTTCCAGAGTCAAATCAGTTTAGAAAATCATGGGTTAAATTGATTTTTCACTTCAAGGTTTTTCAAGCCCTCTATTGTTCTAGTGGATGTGGTTCATTTCCAGAAGGAAGGGCTTCTTGAGAGCATCTCAGTGTGTTCTTTAGCCTGCACCTGAGTGCTGCCCTGGTGATCGGGCTCCTGCTGCTCCAGGGCTAGAATCCAGTCCTGCCGCTGCCTGGTTGTGAGACACTGCAAGTCACTAAACTCCCTTGGATCTCATTTTTCTCCTTTGCCTGAGTTAAGGAGTCGGTCTTAGATGTTCATATTTTTAGGATTCAATGTCTATCCTAGAGTCAGGATTGACCAGTAACCTTGAACTTATCTGGGTAAAAAGCCTGAATCATCAGAGAACCTCAGGGTGACAGCTCCCTCAGAGTGCTCAATGGTGTCATTTTCCCCTCCTGACCCAGACCTTAGTCCTGGACATATCTGTCATCAGCTCTGGTCCCTGGCAGTGACACACTCTGACCTGACTGCCTGCAGCAAATTCCTCAGCCCTTTTTCTGCCCAGTCTGGTTCTACCTCTGTGTGACTCAGTCATCTCCATCTGTGACACTTGAGTATTCTCCAGGGTCATCCCCCTGTGCCCAGGATCACATGTCCTCATGGTGCTAAGCACACAGATCTTACCAGCATCTTCTCCAATTCTGTCATCTGCAGTTTTTCTGACTGCTGATTTTTTCCTACCATTTTCTTTATTTCTTATATTTTTCCTACCAATACTGGAGAGCAGTTTCATCTTTTCTCTTTCTTCCCAAAGCTGCCACTTCCCTCCTTCCCCTCCTCTCCTGCTCCCTATGGCCTCCCTGTATTCCTCTGGGCAGAAGTTACCATTCTCCTTCCACGCCGGTGTCTTGAAAACCAACCTGTCCATTAATGGAGGGAGACGCCGTAGCAATTTAGCTGTTCACTGGGGCCCCCAGAAAATTTATTCAAACTGGGATGCTTTTGGGTATGAAAAGGAGCACAGTTAGCCATTGTGCCAAAACAATAGATATAAACCAGGACTGTCTTAATCAGGGTTTTGTGGTCACCCATTGTATATAGACATATGACATATTATACCACTAAGATTTCATATGATTTTCTGAGATGCGTTTATGTCCTAATCCTGCAGATTTGTCCTATTCCTGACTGCATGATTTCTTGAGTCACATGTACTGCAAATCTCTGACTATTCCCTAAATCAGCCAAATTCCTCTTCTGAGTGACAAGCTCCCTAAATGACTGGTTAAACCTGCCACCATGTTCATGGTCTTGTTCACTGAAGTTGCAGTTCAGGTAACAACTGCAGCTACATCCTTGACTTTTTTCCCTCCTCTCCCCAGGTTTCTTTCCTGCCTCCCTTATTCATCTTGCCCCAACTTTCCAGCTTAATCTGATTGTCTGTATTTTAGTGTGCCCAGTGGCACCCACAGCAACACTTGCCAGGACTTTCCCAAAGTCAAGAGCAAGAAGTCTAGGTCATAAGTACCCAGACCCTTGCTGGCCTGCTTCTGCTGTGAGGTCTGTGCTCGTCTTCTCCAGCAGCTAGATCCTCTCTGGCAAGTGCCCACATTGATTGCACTAGCCTCTGCGTATTGTTTTGCTGGTAAAACATAGAATCCCAACTCAAACTAGTTTAGCTAAAAAGGAGAATTCATTAACTCAAGGATCTAAGGAAACTTTTGACAATGGAAGGACAGGGATGCAGAGGAAAGAGTACCACCCAGATTTGGCCTATGTGAGGTCATCAGCTTGAGTCTCTTTCTTTGGTGACTAGTATTACCACTACCATGCACGAGAAAATGTGGTCTCTGAGCTCCCAAGTGTGCACCGGAGTAGTGTGTGTGTTTGCGTGTGTGTGTGCAGCCACAGGTATATTTCCATCAATTCCTAGGTGTGAACTTGGGGCATGACATCCAGGAGCCCCTGATGTCGCACTGGGCTGAGAGGGCCCAGGAGGCCCAGGCATACTATTCTCTGTCTGAAGTATTTTTGAATACAGGGGAGAGATCTCTTAACTGTTTTCTTTGCAGGAAACAGGTATCTTGGTGGTCTGTGTACAATGGTGGTTTCTGTTGCATCTCAGCTCAGATTCTTCTTCCAGTTTTTGCTGATGACTGGGTAAAGTAGAACTTATTTAACAACTGTGCTTGGTGAATGTCAGGCACACCTTAGTGCTTTTGACACAGGGATAAGTAATTTCATGGCATTGGGTCTCTAGTCCAAAAATCCAGAAACTGGCTTGGATCTAATCTCCATTTGTAAGCAAATCAGCCAGAGTCAGAGCAAGAAGGACAGGGTAGTTTCCAGAAGAATGGATTTGCTGGGCAGAAAGCTCCAAAGGTTCTTTGACACTGATCTCCCAGAACTGTCCACTTAAGTTCAGGAAACGGGAAGCCCATCCAGAAGCACCCACCTCTCATCCTCCTGACCCCTGAGGGACCCCTCACTGTCTCCTGCCAAGCATGCAACACTATCAGCACAACTCACTCTGGCTACTTTTCTTGTTGATGTTTGATTTTATTTGTTATTATCAGCTGCTGGTGAGGTTGTTATTTTGGGAAGGTCCTTTCAAGCTGTCATTATAATTGCCCCAGCCTACCACCAAACAAGCCAGAAGTCATCCCTGACATCTCCACCCAGTTTCTTCTAGCACAGCAAACAACTTCTCACTTCCGCCCCCTCGTTGTTTCTCTAGTTCCTCCCTCAGCCAGGCTGTGTCCCTGGCTTGCTGGGTGAGTCATATGGTGTCTACTTTCAGTGGAGTTTCACCACGTGGGCTGATTTATCCGTCTTAGCTGAATTCCCAGGTTTCCTTCACCTTTGACACCTTTCTTTCTGGCACCTTGAACTTTTTTTCAGATAACATCTGATGCTCCCTTTCGTCAAGCTGCTCATACCCTTTTTGGAACTTCTCTTGAGATTTTTCTGGATGCCCATGTGCACTTCACCCCCACCCACTTATACACACCACCCCATCACCACCACTTGATGTCTCAGAATCCCCTCTGTTCCTCTCCCTTTTTCACTTTATGATCTAAACCAAGCAAGGCCATCCTTGTCCTAGTGGGAACTATCTGCCCCTGGCTGTCCTTCCCTGCTCCTTGGCTTGTCCCCAGCTACTTTTCAGCATTCCTTCCCATTTCCTCAACAACCACTGACCCATATTCTCTCTCCCCACCCCCATTTTTGCCTAAAACCTCTCTGGCAGGCTTTGCCCTCTGGGCAGGTGCCACCAGCCTGTGTTTCATTTCCTTCTTATTCTGTGCCCACCACTGCTGTGACCTGAATATGGGTAGTTTATATAAGTATAACTTCCCTCCACCCAAAAAGTACCCCAGCCTTTTGTTGTTTTTAATTCAAATTGCAGGTACAGGCATTATGCTTGAACACTATTCTCAACGTTAGACGGTTGAATTCAGATAGTTTCCTCTTTTTGGTTGCATTTTTAAAGTAATAAAGTGGTTCCTTGTTATTGTAAAAATAATACATGGTTGCAATAGAAATTTGGCAATTACAATATTAATATTTTGTTGTGCAGTATTTCCTTCCTGTTGTTTAAAAGGGGCATTATATATATATATATAAAATCTACTTCATCAGACGTACATTGAGTGTTTTCCTGTGTGAAGGATTGTACCAGGCCCTGAAGATACAATGCCTCCCGCCCTCATTGAGCTTATGGTCTAAAGTCAGAAGTAATGGGGCAGTTATGTTACTGTGCAGAAAGCACAAAGTTCTATGCCCCCCAGTCTGGTCAGCAAAGGTCTCTCCTAGTAAAATGAGGCTCAAGACAAGGTCTGAAGAATTAGTGGGCAATGGGGAAAGGCTGTGCTAGGCAAAAGGAACAGCATGTGTGCAGCATAGAGGGATAAGGGACAGGAGAAGATTTGATGGTTGATTCTAGAGATTACAGATTACATGAACTAGATTACTGAGTTTGCATTTTATTGGAAGACCAATAGAGGCTTCCTTTTGAGCATATCACATATGTTGATCAGACATTGATAGCCACAGTAATGGAGCACAGATCCACACTCCTTTGTATAATTATTAACTCTTGATTAATTACATAGGAGTCATAAGTGAATGTACCAGAGAGCCCTGTGGACTGGATGGCATGTGTTTCTGAAAGTTAAAAGTCCTAGTGGGGAGAAAGCACAGAAATAAATTGACAGGGTGCACAGTTACTGAAAATGTACTGAAAACTCATACCAACCAATTTCACACACTTCCTCTTTTTTCAGGCCTCTTTTAAGTTATCCCAGCTTAGCTCTCCATTACCATCAGTGAGTGTAGAAGAGAAAGAAAAGAAATAACACCCTTCTTCAGAAGTTGGGTTATTTTAGGTCTGACCTGATGACCTTACCTTTGAAGCTTTGAATTAAAAGTTCTATCAAGCTTCACATTAGTGTCATAAATTACTAAACCTCATTTCTCTGGTTTGGGTGTGAAAGAGCCTAAATGTATGTTGTCTATAACTATTTATAACATCCTTCCTTTGCTATGTTATTTTCTACTTATTGTTGTTTTGTCATTTTTACCACTTAGCTTCCTCTCAAATTAAATTTTATTTATAAGGAAACACCCTGTTTTCATGGGTTGATAATTCCTTGCTAACTAAGATGTGTACAACTAAGATATTAAAAGCCACATGAAAGTTAATAAATCTTGCAGAAACCTTAGACAAATAAACTATCTCATCCTTGGATTCTTTATAGTGTATTTTTAAATCCCTGCTAAGTCCTGTTAAGATTCCACATGCTCCTTTGTGCAGAGGGGAGATTGCCAGGTAGAGGATTCCTACATTCACTTATTCACTCATTTGTTCAAGAAATGTTTACTAAAGCACCTGCTCTGCTTGAGCTTTATGATACACACTCATCTTCCAGGATCTTGCTAAAGTGAAGTAGGACCCAGGTTTCAACCTTAGTCTCAAACTTTAATCAAGCATTAAAAAGGGGTGGAAAAGAGGAAGGAATTAAGATATACCAATTGTCGGATATGAAAGCAGTCACAAGGAAGTAAAGTACAGCATAGGGAATATAGTTAATAATATTTTAACAGCTATGTATGGTGTCAGATGGGTACTAGATTTACCAGAGTGATCACTTCATCAGGTATATAAATGTCTAATCACTGTGCTGTACACATGAAACTAACATAATATTGTATGTCAACTGAAATTGAAAAATATTTTTAAGGTAAAAAGTTATTCAATGTTTTGAATACCTCAACAAAAAAGACCTCTTTGTACAACTTGCAAAGATGACTCTGTCACAGTAGTGCATCTAACATAACCTCCAGAGCATGCCATTTTTAATACTCCCTCTATATGACAAAATTATTTTCAGTCATAATCATTAAATAAAAATAAATTATAGTTTTGACTAGAAAAGAAGCACAGAAAATGAAAATGTTCTTTTATCAAAGTTCACCTAAGTGGAACTGGATGAAAGACGGTGAAGAGATTAGCCTAAGAACACATGCATAACCCATGGACACAGACAATAATGTGCTGATGGCCAGAGGGAAGGGGGGCAGGGTCTGGGTGGAGATGGGTAAAGGAGGGGATGGGGACATATGTAATAATGTAAACAATAAAAATAAAGAAAAAATAAATATTATAGTTCAAACAAAAAATGCAAGGGACTGATATTGGAATAGAACTAATGTATTTTTGAAAGAAAAAAAACTATATTTTTTCTGCTGCAGTAAAGAATAATAACTTAAAGTGTCTGTTTTGCAGCTGTAACTCCTGCAAATCTATGAAAAACAGATTGCTCTTTGATTGATCTTATTCACATGTTCATGTGCATTACACCTTTTCTTGGCTCATAGTTGATTGAAGAAAAATGTTTATTAACTTAAATTTCTAAAGATCTCTTACACATAAGAAAACAGATATACAAATAGTTAGAGAAAGAATGTAGTATAGCAGAGGTTCATGTAAATCCTATTTCACAATAAATTTCAGAAATTGCAATACCGCCAATGTTTTTGTTTCTTGGAAATTGATCCCAGCAGCTTCCAAAGTCTTCACATTCCAAAAATTTGCATTATCTTCTATCTTTCCCGAAAATTCTCTATAGATTTCTTCTATATATGCTAACAACTTCCAAAAATTTTTCTTCTACAAAAATGAGAGTGGAAACATTGGCATCACTAAATCTATTCCTTTAGCCCTAGTGTCCAGTTCTTGGGGAAAAACAGCTGCATTCAAACATTGCCTTTTGGGTTTCTTCTGTCAAAGTAAGGCCAGCATCTCTTTTCATTTCTCTGCATTCCTCTTCAACATTTAATTTTACTTTCTATGTCAGTGTCACTTGTTCTAATTTTGTTGTTGCAGAGTTAAAGGCCTTCTTCATAAAATCTAAGCTGAGCATCCCAACTTCAAAGTTAGCCTTTGTGGTATGCACAGCTTTATACTGACCACTCCATCTTCTTGGGGAAAGGCTTTTGGTTTGTCACCTACAGTCTGCAACATTTTTCATTGATGAAGTGAAATTACTGAGAATTAATAAAACTTGTCCATAACTCCAATAATGTCACACATAAAGAAACACTTCCAAATGAGTAAACTCTGCAAAGGTGCAGAGAATGATTTTCAGAAGGCACTAATAAGGACCTGACCCATTTCTTAAATCTTTGCTGGACACAACTGTGAATACTAGTCAGAGCTGCAGTGCTGTCGTTTCCTTGACCATGACAGAGGTTGATGTTTAGTCCATCCATACGCAATTTTTCCAAGATTTCATTGATGCATTCAGCAGCAATCTTCCAAGAGATAGAAAAGATGCCCAAATGATTATTTCAACTGGATCACATTCATTTTGGATACAACTGATCACTTCAAGTATTTAATAACTGAGAAATATCAGGAGTTCTATAAAAGGAATGCCAATATATTTAGCTTTTAAAAACATCTACCACTATTTTAAATTTGATGTAATTTCCCAGAAAATAAATGGATTAATTTTGAGAAAATATACATGAAGTAAAACTCACTTGTAAAAGAATAGAATGTTTAATTTTTACAAGATGTTCCTTCAAAACTAGATTGCAATTTGAGGCTCTGTCTACCAGTGGCAACAAATTTCTTTTGATTCCTGAAAATATATTTGCTCTTTAACCACAAAGATTTTGTTTGGCTAACAACATACTTAGGTCCAAATGATGGTATAAAATTTCTCGCTATATGTTTTTCTTAATCTATTTTCACTTGATGCATTT
Organism: Miniopterus natalensis; assembly: GCF_054644295.1. Taxonomy (NCBI): domain Eukaryota; kingdom Metazoa; phylum Chordata; class Mammalia; order Chiroptera; family Miniopteridae; genus Miniopterus; species Miniopterus natalensis. The sequence goes on from NC_142081.1 coordinate 85,825,348, forward strand.
TAGGAGTTTCCATTCTATAAGCAAGAGAGATGTGATTCAGTTAGCTCGCATTCAAGGACTTTAAAATTAAATTTCTTCAGGTTTTAAAGTCAGTTGTGAAGTTGAATATTGCATTTTTAAAGTTTCATCTGCAAATAGTCTCCAGAAAAAGCAAAACAAGCAAATTTTAAAATTTTCAATAAACCACTTACGTTTCTCTGCACTTTTGGTACTTGGTAGACATTTATGAAACCATAACATTGTTGTGTCAACTTCCTATATCATTCTTTTCTCCTTTCTGTTGAATAGTAGAGAAGGAACCATCTTTATTGTTAAGAGGCCAAATTTTACTCTTAACGAAATTTGTTCTCAAAATTATGCAACTTGTATTGTCCCATCCTCAAAAAAGTTTTATTTTCTTGATCCATTTTTTAGTTTTAAAAGTAACAATTAGTAATTAAAATAGAATAATTAACTTTAATATTAAAGATGTTATTTCAATTCAAAAATTTTCATGCGTGAACCTAAGTTTAAACCTACCAAACCAAAATAGTTTACCTCACAGTTTACACTCTATTTTATTGTTTTAAATTTTCGCCACAAATGGAAACTCCAAGTGGTTACATAGAATGACAGAATTGAAGTGACTCAAATTCTGTTTCTTCTCTGAAACCACCAAGCTATCAACCATGGTTTGTTTTGAATCTTCTGTTTGAACATAGGGATATGTAAGACCATAAAGGCTATAGATACCAGCCGCACCTGAGTGAACTTCAACAATTACGGGCCATTAAAACCTTACTCTTCGCATAATACTCTCAAGATCCATCCATGTTGTCTCAAACGATGATATTTCATCTTTTTATTGCTGAGTGTAGTATTCCATTGTATATATACACATTATTTTTATTCAATCATCTGCCGATGAACACTTAGGTTGTTTCCACGTCTTGACCGTTGTACATTATGCTAAGTGAAATAAGTCAGATGGAAAAGAACAAAAAATATGATTTCACCCATATGTGGAATGTAAAACAAAAAGTAGCAAACTAACAAACAAACTCATAGGTACCGACAGCAGAATAGTGGTTACCACAGGGGAAAGCGGTGGATGGAGAGGAAAGGTGGGTAAGGGAGGCCAAATGTATGGTGACAGAAGGAGACTAGACTTTGGGTGGTGAACACAAAGTATACAGATGTGGAATCATAATATTGTGCATCTGAACTTTATAAATGTTATTAACCAATCTTACCTCAATAAATTTAATTTTAAAAACTTACTCTTGAAATGAATACATATGCCTCTATGTTCCCTATGTATATATCTTTATAATTAGTTCCCCAAATTAGCTAGCATACTATGTTTATTAAAGGATAAGTAATGATTCCACTTTTATGAGGTACTTAGAGTAATCAAATTCATAGACAGAAAGTAAAATGAGAGACATCAAGGGATGGGGGAGGAGGAATGAAAAGTTAATGTTTAATGGGTACAGAGTTTCAGTTTTGCAAGATGAAAAATTTCTGCGGATGGATTGCAGTGATAGTTGCAAAACAATGTGAATGGACTTAATGCCACTGAACTGTACACTTAAAATGGTTAAAATGATAAACTTTATATTTCATCTGGTATAATTTGCCACAATTTAAAAAATAACTAATTTAAAAACAAACACAAAAATATAAGTAATTATGTGTTAACTTTAAGCTTATATACCATATTATGAAAAGTCAACAGTGCTAATAGCAATTCTTTAGAACTTAGACCAATGAAAGATTTTTTTCAGGAAGGAGAAGTTTAATCACTGACCAGGGTATGGTAATAATCGAAAGCACATCAACTTTTAGTTGATTTCATTATTATTCATGTCTATAGACAATGCACGCCTTATCCCCTACACTCTGGGGAACAGCTCCCACATCCCCACCCTTGGTATGCCACCACTCTACCCTTTCAAGGTGGTAACCTTGGTCACACATGTCAAGATTTGAAGAAATGGTTAAGTAGTGGGTTTTCCCAATCTCAACATGTCCCAAATGAAGCCCATCATCACCTCAGTCCCCACTCTTGCCCTATATGATTACCCATCTCTCCTTGCTCTCTCTGTCAAACTCATTGCCATCCCTCAGTCACCCTGACGTAAAAACTGATGTTTATCATCAGCTTGTTCCTCCCTTTCAGCCCCAATATGCAACTCCTACCAATTTTCCCAGTGATGCACATCCTATGACTATACCCTCTATCATATTCAAATCTAGCCTTGCGTTACTCCTTTTCTGTATTTATTCAACAGTTTCCCAGCTAGACTCCCTGAATCCATTTCCTTTTTTCTAAAGTGGGTTTATTGTTCTGCCTAGGTTGATCTTACTGCTTTAATCTCAAAACCTTAATAGCAGTCTCTTTCCTGCCACACCAAGGGAAATTGACCTGCCTGCTTTCAAGACCCTTCAAAGTATGACTCCACCCATTTACCAGAATTTCGTACAACCCTTCAACTTCTATTGGGTCAGGATGACCCCCTCAGTGCTTCACAAACTTGTCTTGCTCTTCCTGTCCATGGGCACCTGTTTATCCTTCTTTCCTCTGCCCAGCCACATCCTACTCACCTCGCAAAGTCTCTCCCAATGCTATAACCTTGAGCAAGCTATATCATCTCTCATATAATTTTACAAAGTGGCAGGAGAAAAACCTAGACCAGGTATTCTCTGAAACCCTGTGCTGGAGATATTCCAAAAGCCCCTCCAGATATGCTCTCCTTATTGGAGCTCTTATCTTCTTTAAGATCATTGTTCTTTTCAAGGTGACCTCTACATGAAGAGGTCCTTCTGAGTTCAGTAATCACTCTTTCCCCTAAGTCCCTCTAGTCTGGGATTGTTAACAGTTCTGCTGCTACTAGCCCAGAGCTATCGAATTATCCCCAGTGGTTCTTATACATAGCTATCTCTGGAAAGAGTGCCACAGTGAATAAATTTTTCTCAGATTACCTTATCCCTTGAATAGGATACTCTAGAATACCCTCTCTTGAATGCCACATTTTTTTTCTCTTGGAGCTCTCTCAGATCCCATTTACACAGCTCTTCAGATTCACTTGACCCCACTTGTCTGCTATGCCTTTGGTTGCTTACTCATGGAGACACCACCCCCACCACCAACCACAGCCCTTTACCACACAGCTGCCACCACCACATCTGCCAGCACTGACCATCTCCAAGCCTCCACCAGGAAAGTTCAAGCTCCAACATGGCCTCCATCGTTCCCATTCTGGTGGGATGCCCGGGTCTGACGGGACCCAGGCGGTTCTGGTTCCTCCCCTCCCTCGCTTATGGATTTGTCTGAAGTGCTAAGCTACAGCACATGGAAACTGGCTTCCTTAACAACTGTCTAAAGGTGTCTGGAGACACAACCCAGAAGTGCAGGAAAGTTAACACTCATGGGAAAACCTTGACCAATGAGGCAGGAGATAGGAAGGAAAAAGAAAATGAATCCCTCTCCCTTCCTCCCTTCAATGGGCTGTTCTGGAACATCGTGTCCTATATGGCCTCTCTGAAGATATCCCATGTGACTCAGCAACCAGCTGTCTCTTCCTAAAGTTGGGTCACTTTAGTAAGGCATCACCTTTTATTTCCTCCACTTCCTTCCCTCTTTCCTCACTCTCACTGCCTTAGCATGTACCTCCTACAAAACATTAGCACTTACCTTTGCTTCATGCTCCATTTTCTAGGAAGTCCAGCCTAAGAAAGGTCCCAGTTGATGTGGATTCCTTCCGGCTCTCATTCCTTCAACTTTATTTTCGGTGTGTTCTCATACAGCACCTTATGCCACACAGTCGCATCCTGCAGTTACATTGAATGGCCTGGTTGCTATTGCACAACCAGTCTGTATACTCTTTGAAGACTAAGGCCACATTCTATACAGTTATGTTTGTATTGAAGAAGGTATGTCCCAGTAACACACATTTTAATGATTCAAGTAACTTCATGTTTAGAGATAGGAATAATATAGGAGTCATAGGATTTGGATTTTCACCATTACAATTTTGGTAGGAAATTTCTTTCTTCTCTTCCCTCCAGTGACATGGGGAAGCAGTACAGTTTAGTGAAAAGGGCAAGGACTTTTGAGTCAGATGGGCCTGGGTTCTCACCTCAAATCTATACTAGTGGTGTGTCCTCACATTACTTATCCAATCCCTCAGAGTCTCAGTTCCCTAGTTCATACTTATATCTATCAAAGTGGCTACCACAGTTCTTGAGCACATGGCTGGCACTTAGCAACATTCTTTATCCATTGTTAACTTTAACAAGGAGCTCCTGACTTTATTTCCTTCTACCAAACATCATCAATCCTTCTCTTTTAATATCACCTAGATTTTGCCTCCACATGTATAATCCCTTCTCCCTCCATCCTTTACCCCAAGACTACAAAGATCACATCTCATGACATCAAGTGGACCCAGCCTCTCAGTATCAACAGAAGAGAAACTTGATCAGTCTAGCCGGATAGTTCCTATCAGTTCGCCACACCCCAGTGCTAACATGAGTGTAAGAGGCTGTCTTGCTTCTGCTCTGGGATTCCCCAGGCTCTTGATAGCCAAAAAGGAAACTGTAAGCAGCAAGCAGTGTATCTGGTGGCAAGATCCTGACATCAGAAGTCAAGGGCTTTGGTTCTCATCTCTGCTTTGCACATGATTAAATTTGGATCTTAAGCAATTCCATAAACTTGTTGCCATTTAATTTCCTTTTCTATAGAATTAATCTTAAAGATTTCAGTGGCTAGAAGCAATGAGAGTTCATCTAGCTCCATCCCTCAATTTCCAGAGGAACAAAAGCAGAAAGGAGAGCATCCCTCCTCCCAACTTTACTGTAGAATGGGAGGGGGGAAGGCTTTGTCTAAGACCAATGCAAAACTCAGATTAAATAAGACTGCTCCTATTAAAACACGTCCTTCTGTAATCACTAGGAAATATTCTGTCAAAAGGCAAGATGTAGAGCTATGTATAAATTATGCTACCATGTGTGCATTTTGTTGTTGTTTTACAAAGAAGGGTGTTATATAATCACATATGCTTGCATGTGCCCAGATCTTTGTTTGCAGCAACTGCTTCTGGAGAGAATTGGGGAATGGGTGGGGGTGGGGAGTGGTCAGGAATGAGAACCAGAGGCTGAAGAGGAGAATGAGGAAGGCACTTGCCAAATCTTCCCTTGCCCAATGGCCAACGAAAAAGGGAAATTTGAGTTTCAGTGAGAAAATCTGAATTAATTACCTTGTTTGTTCTCTTCCTTTCCCACGTAGCTTCATTAAGATGGAAACAATTGGGGTTTTCTTGCTCCCTGACCCTGGCAAATAAGTCCACACAGGGAAGTTGTGAGAAGTACAGGGAGGAGTCTACTAGGCCTGAGTCACCACCCAGCCCTCTGTCCTATTTGGGAGCAAAACTTTGGCAAGACCCAAATTTCCAAGCAAAAGAAATACCTAGGCCTAAAAGGGGGAAAGCTATGTACCTGTAGGGTTATGCCATTTCCTCATTTCATAAGCCCAAAAGTTGGCAGAATACTTTGTTTGCTCCAGACATTGCTGTCCTATAACCCCCTTTATCATCAGGGCCTGGGGCTCAGAGTCCGCACAGTCACTCAGATGCAACCAGTAGTCAACTCCACTCCTAGCCCAAGCCCTCAGTAGTGCCCATTAACCGTCTTTTTCCTGAAAATATTCTTCTTCCTTCATTTCCTTGATGCTTGGGAAAATGTTAATTAGGCTCAGAAGGTCTATTAGAGTTTATAAATGGACCACCACAATCAATGAAACACAAGACAATCTCTACTTTCTGAAATTCTGCATTCATGTGGGAGAGAGCTGCAGTACATTAAAATTCATGAAGAGAAAATTTAGCATGAATTAATTAAAGAAAATAATAATAGCCAACATATGTAGAACAATCTATGTCTTCTAATTTTTAGTGTTATCTGTATGATGACACGATTACTAGGCCAACTCAGGGCACTTCCGTGGACTTGGAGCTGAAATGAGAGAATGCCATGCTCTCCAACTGACTTCTCACTGTTTGTATTTCCCGTTGGCTTCCCTTGTATGGTCACCAGAATTAATAGGATTTCATTAAATCAGCTATTGTGCTCTGGGCACTCAGACAGCCAGTTTTTATCACCTCTGTCTCTGTAATTTCTGATGAAACAGCATCTCTGAATTTGTTAAGTACTCAGAAGTTATCCTAGCACTGAAAATAAATGAAGCACATGTTTTTTCTTATGTGTGGTAGCTCTGAGTGCTCCCCTCTCACTTTGATTTTGAAGTGGGACAAGAGATTTCCCCTATCTCAATAAATATAGATAACATGGGAAGAAATTGTAGTCAGTCCTTCTAGAGGGACAAGACAAGCCCAGCTTTCAGCGGCCAGCTGCTGCACCCGGGGTGAGGGTCTTTATGCTGCCTAGTAAAGAGCGTGATTGTGTGATGCCCTGTCCACACTCACAACCTCCTCAGAGAGACTCCAGCAGAGATCCTGCTGAGGGTGCCTACAGATTAGTTCAAAAGTACTTCTTATACTACTTCTTTGCCTGTCTCCTCTATTTGGCCCAAAGTGAACTTTTGAAACCTGATGTGAATGCCCAAACCTTGTTATTGTAATCATCATTTTTTGGTGCATTTCAGATTAAATAGACATTCAAAAATCTAGCTCACACGCAAAAGGTAAAATTGCAAGTAAATGCTTGACCAAGAATGTCATTTTGGAAACACACAGGGCCAAATATTGAAACAAAGAACATTTTAACAATTCCACAATAGAATGTGCTTACTTTCAGAAGGGAATGGAGAAGGAAGAGGGGCTAGAACCTTCTCTTACTTGTGTCCCCTGCAGGAGCCAGCACAGTTCTTTGACCAAAGTAGGTTTTGCCCCAAAAGGTTTCAACCTTCCACTAAAGAGCTTACTCTCCTACTGAGTGCTGTCCCGCCTCACTGTCCACAGACCTATAGCATCAAGCAATCTTTATTCTAAATCCCCCAATCTTCACTCCAGATTGCAGACCACGAAAAAAATCCCCCAGGTTCTCTAGAAAACACTGGCTTTCACATTGAGTTGCACCATAGAAATTTGCGATCAATAAAAGATCAGCTTCAGTCTGTCACACAATGAACATGCACCAGGGAGGAATATAGGGGCATGACAGAAATCAGTCCCACTGATTTCAGGCCCCACTGTAGTGCTTAGTGACATGGCAGACAGCAATGCAAACGTATCTCTAAGGATATAGATCCACTGGTTGATCTCCATCTCTCCAAGGCTGGGCAAATCCCGTAGGGCCCAGCACAATCCTGGCAGTCTTCATCACCTGTTTCAGGCTATTTTGCTGATCCAGACAAACACAAATGGGGTGATGATAATCTGAAGACACTACAGTATTGATCTTGTGACCTCTAGCAAGCATGTCTCCATACCTATCTATCTCATAAGGGGTTGAGACAAGGTGACCCCTGAGGCCCAATTTGGAAAAGTCCCATCTATCTTTCACAATGCATCCCAATGCCACCACACAATCAGAAACCTTGTTGCCTGAAGCAGGAATTATCAAGGTGGGGAAGTTTCAGAATGTGATTATTCTGGTCTAGATACACTCAAGTCTGGCAGACTCACTGCTCATCCTCTCAGGAGGTGAGTGATGGATTTCCTCAGAACCCACTCAGGGCTTCCTTACTTCTCTTAAGTAGATTCCTTAGCTGGCGACCCCTCCCAGCTTGCAACTCTTAGCTTCCCAGGTCAACAACTCTGCAAGTGCTCAGTGCACAGGTCCAACCCTAAACCACCACCACGGATCACATCTTGGGGAAAAAATATCTCCAATTCTCCATCAAAAATTGTATCCCTTGACCCAGGTCCAGGTTTTGTTGGGCCTGATCAGGGGTAATGTGGGCACAGGGTGTGGAGGGTCCCCCACCATTGAGGAATTGAGGCTGAAGCTCCATTAGCTTTGTGGTCAATCTACCTCACCCTCATTTAGAGACTTGAATCCCGGTGGGGTCACTATGCCTGCTTTGCAGTGAAATGATCTATCATTTAAAAGCAGCATAGCATGAGAAAGAAATGAGTGATGAAGTCAGAAAATTCTTGGTTCAAATAACAGCTGTTTCTTTACTCACTTTGTTCCCGCCTCTGAATAAAACCAGAGGTAACAATGCATCTTTCATATGTGTGTTGTGAAGATTACAGGGCTGGCGTGTTGTACATAATACATGTTAAAGTGTAATGCTATTCACTCAGTGAATGGTGGATCCAACTCCCATACAACAGTTTCCATCAAGAATTTGGTGTGAATGACTGAAATCTACCTTGTACAAAGGCAACTTAGTTATGAATTTGGCAAACACTAATAGGCACAGAGCATGCATGTATATATTCCAAGATAGTATAAATGTAGAAAAACAAGATCCAAAATAGAACCACAGTTAGCTTGAACCAGTGGTTCACAATTTTTTTACCTCAATGTACTGGAGGGACACAACCCAATCCAGATGACAACAGCTTGATACAGCAGCAATAGAAGAGGAGCATACATATAATTTGCAAAGCTCTCAAGTATTTTTTGCCTCCTCATGATACATGCTTATATATCCCAACCCCTAGAGCCCACCTCCAGTCCCGGGTTAGAATCATACCTCTCACAATAATTAAGGCAAAATATTGAATTTATTCAGTTGATTTGACCAATCACATTAGATAAAAGTGTTGGTTTCATTCGCATGATGTAAAAAACATACTTTAAATAGATATAGTCATACACTTTACAATGTTAAATATATATATAAGAAAGACTCATGAAGGCATTTGATATAAAACATACATAGTATGCTATTTTAATATACAAATGCTTAAAAGAAAATAGTCATAGGAGTTACAAAAGCAGCATCATTAACAATTGACAAGTTTCCAGTTTTCATAAAGGTCACATTCTCATCCTTTGGGATGTACAGAAATTATGTGGTTTACACAGTTTTATCCACATTCAAAACATCATGTTTTAAATGTTTTAAGCATAGCATGTACAGTACAAAATGTTTCCATAGGAACATAACAGAACCTGTCACTAGTGGCCTGCTGTCAGATGGCTCCTCACTAATCAGGTAGCCATCTTCAAGACACTAGTTCAGCTTATTGCTACAATATTCAAGTTGTTCTATTCACCCAAAATATAATGACTTTAATTTAAACTAGAATCTACTGACATAGGCCCAAAGAGTTAGCATACAATATACACTAATATATACAAAACAACTATTCTGAGTTAAATGAAGTTCCCATACTTAAGTTGAAACCAAGAATAGTAATTTTAGGCTAATATATTACTTTATAATTGGTACTTTAAAATTTTTGAGCAAAGTGCACAGTGAATGAAATCGGTCACCGGAAATGATCCTTCTAGGAACACTTAATTCCTCCCCTTGAGTCACCCCACCTGAGAAATGAGAACCTTTAGACCTGCTGGGTACCAGGGCAGCTCCACAAATCAAACTCACAGGAGACATGTGGAGTCACATTTATGAATCATGGGAGCCCACACTGCAGGCTAATAAATGTCACAGTTCACTAGACAGAGCGCCTGTGTAGAGTCAGCAGAACTAGCTTCCAGGAGATAAAAGATGAGTCTTAATTTAGAGTAAATTACAATCAGCCATACTCTAACGTTGGTGGTCCCCGGACAAGATTGAAATAGCCGGCCAGAGCTCCAAGGTCTATGTAGAGAGAACGTTGTCTCTTTAGCATCTCAGATTCTTCAGTGCTTCCTGTGCATGAAGAATCTGAAAAGAGAAACATTGAAAAAAATAAAACAAATGACCAGGAAACATGTTCAATAATAAATACCTGTTCCTTCTGCAAAAAAATAATAGGTTGATCCTAATGAAACAGCATTCAAGCCCTGGTTTTACTAGAGAGCTAGAGTTGAAAACCATGGTCTAATTTGTGTAATATGTCATACACAAAAGAGTTCAAGTAAGAGTCAATGACAGCAAGAAATTAGCTAGAAATCCTGGCGTATTTTCCAACGTCCCAGATGACTCTCTTTAAATATGGAAAAGTCAGACAAGAAGCACAGAAATGCAAATAAGGGCTCCAGCTGTGACAACTGGGTTTGGACCTAAATGGATTAAGAATGCCACAGATTTTAATAACAAAAATAGAAACCACTCTCCATGAATATTCAGTGCTCCTGGAATATGTACTGATCTTCCTAAATGGGAAAGATTCAGAGCTGGCAAAGAGATTTTAAGCACAGGAAAAGAGAAATGCAAATTGACTTCAAACTCAACATTTTATCTGGGCAGAGCAGTGCCATGACGTTTCCAAGCAAGGACAGGTGTGGCTTACCATAACTAAATCTAACAGAACTCACACTTTACCAGCAGAAAAACTGTCATGCTTGATTTGCTTTTAAAGGCACATGAAATTTTCTGTTGCGAAAAAGCAAGTCAGAGGCAATTCTCAATGACTGTGTTACCTACATTTGCACTAAAAACCTGTTATAACTTGCTAATAATTTAGCCATTTTTTAAATGCTTTTGCTAACATTCTTCCTAAAATTTCTCAAACAACTTAGGGAACTCAAGAAGTTACTTCATTTTTTTTTTCCAAGTGCCTTCATTGATTCCCACCTCAGTGTGATGTAGACAGAAAAAGAAGGGAAGCGAGAGGCAGTGCACACAGCAGGGTGTCCATACCGGCAATGTTCTCAGGAAGTTCCAACTCCTTCCTACTCAGCAGCCTCTTCCGCTCAAAAAGGGCCGAGTCCAGACTCTGACAGCGCGGCTGGTCCTCTCTGGGGGGGTTCAGGGCCTCATGTTTTAGTAGGTCTGCTGCCCTGGGGCGATGATTGGGGTTCCTCTCCAGGGCAGCTTCTATCAGCTCTCTCATACTGGGACTGCAGTCATCTGCAATATCCTCTAATGGAGGGGCTTGCTTGTGGATCTATCAACAAACCAACTTAGCATCAATATATGAAAATATACCCTCAACAGGAAAAGTATTCCTGTAACATGACCTGGAAAGTCACTCATTTCCCACCTCATGCCCTGCAGCAAATACAGCTCATACCCTGAAACAAGTTGCTGTTTAATTTCCTAAGGACACCAAGTTAAACCCATCTTCTGGTTCAGTGCAAAGATACATGCTAGCTGTGATGAAACAGTGACAGCTTTGTAGCTCAACAGTGGGCCAAGGGTCACCATGCCGTATGGGGGCAGTACCTGCTCCTGAATCTCTCCACAGTAAAATGGGAGTTGCATGTATCACTACGTGCCAAGTTGGCATGAGGATCTATAATCTAATATTTTTTATTCTGACAGTGTTCAGAGAACATACACAATTGCTTTCGCTCAAAAATGTATGCTACTCTGAGGCTATTAAGTGGAATTTTATTATTACATGTCTAACAAAACAGCATATAATTAATGCCCAAAGTACATTTAGTAAGTTCCCGTAAAAGAGCAATGCCTTCTTTGAGAGAATGGGGCTTCCTCATTGTGGGATAAACTTTCAACTGCCTCTCATGAGTCCCTAGTTCACCACCATCCCCCTCAGGAAGGAGAGCAGCACTCCAGAGAGGTGTGCCCCACTCAGCCCTGGTAGAACCCCACTTACTATGTACAGGTAGGAGGGATAGGCTGAGCGAGGGTAGCGCTTCACCCATGGCGGGGTGCCCGTCTGCATGTGGATAAGTGTGGCCCCCAGGCTGTAGATGTCTGCTTTCGTTGAATGGCCCCTGCACAGGATCACCTCTGGGCTCATGTAAATCTGTAAAAGAAGCAGGAAACATCAGTCTGACTTCTCTCACTTGTCTGGGTTTCCATTTCCCTAATCCAGTTCTGGAAGCTGGCTCATCCACTGGTACCGTATTTACTGCACCCTTCATCCCTTCAGGAGAGTACCATTGCTGTGCTCCTGTAAGCTAAGGAGAGTAACAGACAGCCACTTGGGACCAGCTCATCAAAGTTCTGCAAAGCACTGATGCATGCTTCTGCTTAAACGCCAGTTCCTTTCATATTTCAAAACAGACTACAAATATTGTTCTTCACCTCATGTGTGTCACTAAATTGCAGTAATAAAAGGTGTCTGAAGTCCACATAGTATTAACACTGACCACTTGGAAAAGAACTTTAAAAAGTGCAATGTTGTAAAAGTGATTCTAATTAGTCATTTCTATGAACTACTTATTTCTACCTCCCATGTAGCCCACTGACTAAATATTCAAAGACATTTTAACACTGTGGAATTTCAATTTGGTTTCATGAGTCGCCGCTGGAACAGTAGGGCTAGGTTTAGAAATAGTTTCTCTAAGAAGTGTTTTTTCCTAAACCTAAGAAAGAGAAAACAAAAACAAATACTGGCGCCCAGTGAGCTGGAGTTCTGGCTGGTCTAGGCATATCCTAATTAATAATATTTCGCTTTAACGAATTTTTATACTGTTATTCGAATATTGAGAAGGAGGGTGAGTGGTCCCAGGATACATCCGAGTACATAAGTAAAGAACTGGCTTACAAAAACAGGGGAAGTTACTCAGTTTTCCTATCCAAACCCTGCTCAGCTTCTCCCTACAACACATTTCTGGGTTGGCTTCTTTTCCTCTTTCTCTCTCTTTCTCTCTCTCCTTCTCTCTCTCTCTCTCTCTCTCTCTCTCTCTCTGCAAACTGGCCAAACCAAGCTCCTTGTTCTCAACCTTCCCCTGAAGCAAAAAGACAGATCCTGAAAGACTTTCTTACTAAATATAATCAGAAAGTTATATAATAAATACAGTCGGGAGAATTAACTGTCAGTAGGGGGTGCCCACCTCCTCCCTGCAATAGAAGGATTAAGTAAAATATTTACTGCTTATGGAACCAAAAGCAGCTGTGCAATGGGGTTCTGCAGGCTCTATGTGACTACACATTTGGGGACAGCAGTGGCCTGTCCACCTGGTGACCTTGCTGCTGCCCCTCAGGCAGATTGCCCAGAGCTGCATGGCTCAATAGCTCAGAGCTCCTGCTTTCTCAAGTTCTGCAAGAGCCGGGGCAGCAGTGTATGGTGTTCAAAGGCTCTGCAAGCTGGCTGACCGAAGACATGAAGCAGGCCTGGTGGGACCTGGGTGAGGCTCTCTGAGTGGCATGCCCCCAGGCATGGGCACCGGCACAAGAGAGCCTACGTGTCATGTAAGGGGTCAAGGCACTCACCTCTCAGTATATTTATTACAAAGGGGAAGAGTGTGTGTGTGTGTGTGTGTGTGTGTGTGTGTGTGTGTGTGTGTGTGTGTGTGCGCGCGCGCACGCGGACCCACATGTGTGATGATTACATGTTAACTTATATAAAGACCAAACACCAAATCAGAAGAAAATAAAAACGTTTTAAAAAGGACCATGCTATGTGATTCTAATTAGCTATTTACATTCATTATTTATTCTTTCTCTGCACCATGTAATTAGAAAACAATAAGTTGACTATATACCAGATTAACTCTGTATACAAGGGTGAGCAAAAGTAAGTTTACAGTTGTAATACAAACAAATAATACAATAATTAATAAATAATAATACAAGAATAAATTCTGTTTCATGTACTCAAAACTATAAACCTGCTTTTGCCCAAACCTGAATGTATTATGTGGTTCCAATATAATGTTCTGAATGTAAATGCGGAGGGAAAGAGGGAGGGAGAGAGGGAAAGAAAGGGAGATCAAACACAGGTGACCGGCGTCCGCACTGAGGAGCTATGTACAGGAAGGAGGGACAGGCTGAGCAAGGGAAGCACTTCACCCAGGGTGCCAGTCTGCATATGTCGCTGGGATCAAAAATCATGGACAGCTGTGAAGTAGCCAAGTGAACTAGTTCTAATGGAAAGCAAATGCGTGTGGCTGACTTTGACTCACTACGCCTCACTGGGTCTTTTAGCACAGGAGTAAAAATAAGCCTGCTGAAAGGTTTCACTGGTGACTTCAGAGCCTTACTCGTCAAATTTCAGCTCCTGAGTACCATACAGATATTAAAATGCAGGTTGATTGGAAGAGAGTTTATAACTATAAACACTAAATACCAAAGCCAGTTTAGTAATTCATAAAAAGCAATTTACATTTGATGAAAATAACCCATATACTGTTCAGGAGTAAATACTGTCATTATCTCATACTCAGACACACATTCTTTTTCTAAGAGAGAATCCCAGAAAGGGCATGTCTTTCTCCAGACATTGCAAAATGTTCAATTTGATCGCGCTGCCAGGAAGAAAAAGGTATTTTCCATCTTTAATACCATAAATAGTTTGTTTCTCAAGTTGGCTCCAGGAAAACGGTAACACTGTCACATATCTAAACTTCTGACTAATGCCAAAATATGCTAAAAATTCTGCCCCCAAACACATGTCCTAGGCATTTAGTCTTAGATTTGTGCTTTGATGAAGTATTCTTAAGGTCTGGGACTAAAGCATTAAAAAAAAAAGAAAGTCTACAGTTTTTTCTTCTGAATATTATTCTGCTCAAAGATGACTATCAAGAGTCCTCTCTCAGCCCGGCCGGGCGTGGCTCAGCGGTTGAGCGTCAATCTAGGATCCAGGCGACAGAGGTTCAATTCCTGGTAAGGGCACATGCCCGGGTTGTGGGCTTGATCAATGACTCTCTCATCATTGATGTTTCTATCTCTCTCTCTCCCTCTGAAATCAATAAAGATATATTTAAAAAAAAAAAAAAATAGAATCCTCTCTCAAATATTTTTCCAGAATAATTCATTAATATCAGCAAAAACAAGGATTTCTTCTGCTGCCCAGTGGAGTCTTTGCTCTGAGAGTTAAGAAAAGGCTTACAAAATCTTGTTTTGAAATGAAGGTTTATTTTATTTTATTTTATTTTATTTTACACTGCAATTGAGTTCAGTGCAATCAATATATCTGCCAGCTAGACGAAGGGTTGTTATTTGGTTGAACACTAAGACTGATCTGATAATCTTGAAGCAAAGGTGCAGCCACGTACCCTCTCTCTCTGCATTTTCTGGGGGCACTTCCAGTAGAGAGAAGGGCATGGGGCTGGGAGGCTGATAGTTAAGCACCCACCATAGTAGACATGGGCGAGAGAGGCAGCTACTACATCCATTTACTTTCCCAATTTTATCCCCCATTGTCCATCATAACCAACTTTGAACTAACTTATTGATCTGTTAATAATTCAGGTAAATTTAATATAGCTCCTTTCACCAAAAAGTGAGGACTGCTGAAGTACCACCAAGGGCATAATCCTTATTGATCTTGTCCTGTGCCCTACCCCTGGTACCTACAACAGCCTGCCATATAGCAGATGTTCAGTACACACTCGCTGCATGAATCAACTATTCAGCTTAATAATGTGAATGTTAAATTAAATATGTTATTTGAAAGCCTATGAATGCATTTCTCTGAATCTTATTTAGATTCAGGAAAGTTTTGTTTGGGTTTTGCTTTATTTTTCTTCACAAACGTAAGTATTATAACTAGTTCATATCTTCAGTAAGATTTATTTATGCTATAAACTTGAGGCCTATTATAGGATCCATAGGATTAAATATAGGCCTAAAATGTTGTCAGTTCTCAATAAAATATTATTAATGACCATGAAAGTTATGGCTGTAAATCAGGGGTGGGGAACCTTTTTTCTGCCAAGGGTCATTTGGATATTTATAACATCATTTGCAGGCCACACAAAATTATCAACTTAAGAATTAGCTATGAAAAAAGCTCCTGAATTTATTAAATTTCGAGTTTCATCTACAGTTCTTTTGGCAGGGCCAGACCAAATGATTTTGGATGTTCCCCGCCCCTGCTGTAAATGAACCAAAACAATAATATTAAACTAGAAATATATATATTCACTATATTAAAAAGTTGTATAGTGGTTAGACCTTAATCTTTAGACTCAGAGAAACTGGGTTCAAGTTCCAGATCTATAACAAGCTGAGAAGCTTTGGGCACTTTAAGCTCTTCAACCTTGTTTCCTTATTATAAAATGGGAATCATAATAGTACTTGCCTATAATAATAGTGTTTACCAATAATAGGATTGTTGTGAGGATTAAAAAATATAACTCATTTAAAGGGCTAAAATGAGTACTTGACACAGAGCAAGTACTCATTAAATATGTTACTATGATAATACAAATTTAATGCAATGGCTTTTCTCCCCTTCTCTGTCCTTTCTGCAGTAATGCTAGAACATTTTTTTTAATTCATTAATTTATTCATTCATTCATTCATTCATTCATTCATTTAAAGCCTCACCTGAGGATATTTTTTTCATTGCTTTTCAGAGAGAACAAGGGGAGACATAGGTGTCAGAGAGACACATCGATTGGTTGCCTCCAGTGCTCGCCCCGACCTGGGCCAGGATCGAGCCTGCAGCCAAGGTAAATGCCTTTGGCCAGAATCAAACCCAAGACCCTTCAATCCATGGGGCCGATACTCTAACCACTGAGCAAACCAGTTAAGATGAAGATTTTTATTTTTATTCTTAATAAGATATCAACCATTCTTATGGAAATATAATTATACCTCTGTTCCTCGGAGGTCCTTAGGGAAATAGATGTCTTCAGTCATTTGGACACTTAGTCCAAAATCTACCAAAACGGCTTTTGTGGACATGAAAACAATGTTGCTAGCTATAAAGAGAGGAAAATTTTTAGTAAATAAAATGAAAACATTATCTAAAACAACAAGTCCCAAATTAGAATAGATTAAAATGCTTTCCCTAATGAAATAGGTGTAATGTATTCAAAAGAGGAGGCTGAAAGTGTAGGTAAAAATCACTTCACATGTGTAAAGAATTCAGGTAATGTGGAAATAAATGATTGTAGCCACTAATAATGTTCAAGATACAATAGCCAAGACATAGAAACAACCTAAGTGTCCATTGATGGGTAAAGAAAATGTGATATACAGTATGTGTGTGTGTGTGTGTGTGTGTGTGTGTGTGTGTGTGTGTGTGATGGAATATTATTCAGCCATGAAAAAGAAGGAAATATTGCCATTTGTGACAACCTGGATGGACCTTAAGGGCATTATGCTAAGTGAAATAAGTCATACAGAGTAAGACAAACACTGTCTTACATGTGGAACTAAAAAAACCAAATTCATAGAAACAGAATAGACTGGTGGTTATCAGAGTTAGTGGGCGGGGGAAATGGGTGAATATGGTCAAAGGGTTAAAAACTTCAGTTATAAGTTGAATAAATCCTGGGGATGTAACATACAACATCGTGACTATAGTTAACAGTGCCTATTGTATATTGGAAAGTTGCTAAAAGAGTAGATTTTAAAAGTTCTCACCACCAAAAATAATTATAACTATGTGAGGTAATTAATGTGTTAACTAACCTAACTGTGGTAATCATTTTGCAATATATACATATATTAAATCATTACATTGTACACCTTAAACTTACACAATGCTATATGTCAGTTATATCTCAATAAAGCTAGGGAAAAATACAATAATGCTCAAGAGCTTGAGTTTCAAATTCTATGATGTAAGTGGCTAGTAATAAGTCACTTTCTAAAAAAAGAAGTAAAATACCCTTTTGCTTTTCAGTAAAAGTCTTGTTGGTTCTAGTTATCATTAGGTATTAAGAGTCCATAGTGGGTCTCTCTTGCACATTTCCTCCTCATTTTACTCTTAGAAAGCAGTCAGTGAAGACTTATTGAATGAACTATTGTCAAATTAATGTTCAAAATTTAAAAGCTATTTGTTTTTCAACAAGCTGTGGCTGTATGTGTGTGTTTTGAAGTAAATCAGTATTTTAAAAGCCAGAGACAGTAATTAATAGATGTGTGGCTCTAGTCTTTTCCACAATTGGAAAATAACCCTTCCTTATGACGGTGAAAGTTCTAGTGACCCCTCTTGACTCTAAAAGGTGTTTCAGAAGCACAGTGGAGAAAGTGCAAAGTGCTCCAAGGGAGCTGTGCTCCCTGCCTTTAAGAATCTTTAGATTGAAGAAAATAGCCCATTTGCCTCCTAACTAGTTTCGTTAAGTCAAAAAGATACATATCCAATGATAACTCACGTTTAATATCATGGTGAATCACTTTCTTTGAGTGTAGAAAATCAAGTCCCTTGAGAACATGCTTTGTCACCCAAATAATTTCAAATTCTCTCATTGGTCCACAGCTCTCCAGTTTCTCCAGAACAGACCCTCCCTCGCCTGCTTCCATGAAGAGATGGACAGTTTCACCCCACAGGATGGCGCCATATAACTCAGCGATGTTCTCATGCCGGAAGCAAGCCTGGATTTCCACATCAGATGGCTTAAATTGATCTACTGGGATCTAAAACACAAAAATACCAGTAAGATTCTAAACAACCTCAGGACAATGAAAAATATAAAGTCAGCCCTCCATATCTGCAGGTTCCACTCCCACGGATACAGAGGGCCAACTAAGGGATGTGAGTATCTGAGGATTTTGGTATCGTTGGAGTTTCCTGGAACCAGTCCCCCTCAAATACCAAGGGATGCCTGTAATATAGGTCAACCTACAAACTGAAAGACAAGTCATTGCCATCAAGGACACCCTGATCTGTATAAAATTGTACTGCTTAGCTAAAATAATGTTGAACTGAGATCTGCCTTCACATTATGCCAGCTTTAGGTAAACAATTCAAAATAATTTTAAAAAGTATAAATTATTATTTTCATTTAGAGTATAGAAATCCAACCAAAGAACCATTTGTGATTGAATCAAGAGAGATAATTTCTTATCTATTATATATGTAATTTCTATAGCATTCAGATGTTAGGTCATATTTTCAATATTTCTTGTCATGAAATAATATTCTTTGGTCCCACAGCTCATGCTCTAACAATGTATTTAAAATAAGCACTGGGCATCCATTCCATAGGAAATCAAAGGTCATTAATAAAGAAAAAAGTAGATCTTTCAGTGCAGATAGATATGAAATGTCTCCAAAATATAGTGTTAGATGAAAAAAGCAAGATGCAGAAGTATGTATATCATGTTTCCATTTGCAAAAAAAAAATTTTTTTAACTATCCATGCATGTGCCCAAGAGACTTTCTGGAAGGTTACATAAGAACCCATTATCAGTAGTTCCCTCAAGGAAAGGGATTTTATTCTTTAGCCTACTCTCTTTTGAATCAGTTTGGGGTTGTTAATCATTTTATGTTTTTATTTTTTAAGAAAAAAATATAGCTTAAAAAATAAATATAGGCACTACAAGGAAAACAGACCCACAAAGCTATTTTTCTATGCTTTTTATGATGAAACTGAAACACGGGACACTTTGGTTCTAAGAGCTATATAGAATGTCACCAGATGTTTTTAAAAAAACTTGAACATGTCCCCTCTAAATGCAAGCTTCAAGTGGCTTATTAAGACTCCTGTTGTTTTTTTTCCCCTTCTAATAACAGATATTCTACCAAATCTTTATAAAGGAAAAAATGAAGCCAACATATTGTCAATCTTTTAATTATGATAACAGAGATTGAGATGATATTCAGCAATTATTTATTTTATTTTTGTTAAATCAAGTGAGTTTATTTTATTGCACTTAAAAATGTTTTAAAATAAAACAGACATACATAAAAGTGTAAAACCAGTTAAGTATCAAACTCAATACATTATTATCTGAACACACCCATGTAACCACCATGTAGATGAAGAAACAGAACTCTACCCATACCCAGAGACCCCTCCGGACCTCTTCCAGTCACTGCCCCTTAAGGGTACCCACTAACCTGACTTCCAACAGCATGGATTTGGTTAGCCTATTTTTGGCCTTTGTATAAGTAGAATCTCATACTGTTGATCTTATTTTGTATCTGGCTATTTTAGTTCAACATAATGATTATGAGAGTTGTCTACATTATCATTGTAAATCATTTATTTCCTTGGCTATTCAGTATTCCATTGTGTCAATATACCACATTTTGGTATCTGGAAACTTTCCAGTTTGGGACTGTTACAAATAGTGCTGCCACAAACATTCTAGTAGGTAGCTCTCGGTGACCACGTGCACATGCCCACAGGGTGTGTTCCAATAGGAGTAGAACTGCTGCATCATCAGGCTTGTCCATGTTGAGCTTAGGCAGATACTGCCAAACACTCTTCCAAAGTATCTCACTAATGACTGGTTAAGAAGAAGAGATGGGACCTTTTCAAGAATTTGTTTATTTAAGTTCAGCCCTTTACTCTGCAGTCCTGGGAAGCCTTGCAGCCTTCCCAGCTTCTGCTTCCCTGCCTGCTCCCCTCCCCAGTGGGTGGGATTAAAGGAGCAGCGCAAGGATTAGTTCCTGCCGGAGAGCACCCCTCCACCCTAGCTGGCCACAATAGGGACCACTGTGGCTGATGTTATCTAAACTGGTGCTAAATTGACCAGCACTTTCTTTTTTTATCATGAAAAAAATTAATTAGATTAAAATCAACTATGCACTCAGGCAGATTTAGGGGTTGAATGCCCCAGGTAGCAAGCAAATCCATAAAACATAGAGGCTTTTGGACAGGGCAGCCTTAGACAAGATCCAGTCAAAGGCTAACGAGTTTTCAGTAATGCAATGCTGTTCACAAAGTACATACCAGTTTACACGCCATTCTTTTCTTAGTCTTTATATCTTGTGCTAAGTACACTTTTCCAAAGGCCCCCCGGGGAATGAAATCGGAGCCAATATTCCTGTAAGTTAGCTTCCAGGGGATGAGGAGAACATCAGAGTCTATTTGATAGCGTCCATTTTGGGGAGTGATTACCTACAACAAATAAAAATGTGGGAGGGTGAGAATTCCAGCAAAATCCTTTTCTAAGACCAGCCCTTTAAAAACTTGTTACTTTAGACTGCATTCCTTCATGCAGTGTCACTGTGTGTAATCATAACAGTGTACAGAGACTATATTTAGAGTTTCAGCAAGACAGAGAAAGCATGTAACAGAAACACATCCATCCCTGGTCAGACCTGATCAGATTTCCATCTACTTGGGAGTCATTAATTGCCAAATAGAACTTTAAAAATAATTTATCTAAGGGAGCATCACTACTGTGACCAAGGGGCTGAAAATAAGGATTGCATAAATACAAACTGTGCCTGCAAACTGACTTGCTTCCAATTAAAATGTGCTAACCTGTTAGTCCGCATAGCTATTACTCACACATGATGCATATAGAGTGTGGAAATAAACTGATGATTATGGAGGATTCTGGAAAACAATGTGTTATGCCAGAGCTATGGGTTGACAGTGCTACCTAAAATAAGGGCGGAATTATTTCTCATCTACTTACTCATTTAATATTTATTGAGTGCACAGTGTGTGCCAGGCTTGGTATTTGGTGCTGAGGAGGCTGCTATGAAAGAGAGAGATGACCCCTGACCCCCAAGAGTTCATGAACAAGCACTCAGAACAAGAGATTTTGAAGCCAGTCCACTCAAAAATTAAGGGATGTATTCTGACAGCAGTGTGGGTTACGAGCGTGTACATTTGTCAAAACTCATCAAACTGCACATTAAAGTTCTGTGTATTTTACTGCATATAAGTCTATCTCAATTTTTAAAGAGTAAATAATTAAAAAGAGAAATAATTAAAATTAAAACAAATTAATAAGGTAATCCACAGGAGATATGATCTGGAGTATAGGCGTAAAACATGTTTAAAGTGTTCTTCCAAGAGATAAAGTGTCTCAAAAATACAAGTTTTTTCTAAGTATAATTAGTAATGATACAACTTCAGATTATGAATTCAGGAATTATGAAACTATCAAAGTGACATCAAGTTATTTCAAGTACAGATGAAGCAAAGGGGACTGCAGGCCACATGGGGAAAGAATGGACCCCTGATTCATGTGCAGATGCTGGGGCTCCTCACAGGCCTCTGCTCCGGGAAGGGCTCTAGTAACTGTAAGGGTTATTCAGTCAGTCTCCACTATTGCTAAACTTAGCCACACACTCCACAAACAGATGTGCTCACTATTAGTCAGAGAATAAAACAGAACAACTCTAACACTTAGAAATGTGAAGTCAGTAAACTGAAAAATTAAATATTTACTAAACAGGCCCTCTGTGTGGGATTCTGTGCAGATCTCTAGAGGGAAAATGACTAGGGAGAGACCACAGGCTTGTTTGAAATATGACCTCCTTTCAAGAAGTGTGTCACCTCAAGTTACTGGAGGCCTCTTTTTACAGCTAAGAACATGATTAATCCAGTCCCCTTCCACATTTAGACAGACCCATGCTCACCTCATTCAACTGTGCTTGAATACTGCTTTTCTTGTTATTAAATATTTACAGATCCAATTTCACCGTAGCCTCTCAGTCATCCACTTCAGTGTTTAACTCACTTTCATGAAAACTTTACTTTTGTTTAACTGAAATTTGTTTTAATACAGTTTGACCCAGTGTCCTCTTATTCTATCCAAGAGGACAAAGAATAATAATAGCAGCCATAGATTGAGTGCTAATTATCAGCCAGGCATTGTGCTCAGTACTTTACATATTATCTCATCGAAGTCTCTCAATGGTCTTACTTGGTAAGTACTATTTTTATCTTCATTTTACAGATGGGAAAACTGGCTTCAGAGGTTAAGAAACTCGCTACTCAGTGAGAGAGTCAGGATTCAAACTCAGGGCTGTCTGACCCCAAAGCCACCACTCCTATTGTTTGGATAAGAGCCTTTTATCTTCCAGGAAGCTATAATTAAAACTGAGCCATGATCAAAACCCAGTTATTAAGAGCCGATGTTTACATGTCACTGAGCACACTTTACCCTCTTTGGACCAAATTCTGCAAGCGCCTTCACCCTCATTTCATAATCTCCTGCATTTGGGGATCCCCTCTGAATGTCCCTCAAGTCCTCCATGGCCACCTTTGATGTAGAGTGCTGACCCCTTTGCAGTTCTGCACAGCCCCTGGTTTTTCCCCTTGCCCTAGACCTTCCCTATTTGGGTTTGAGATGTTTTTCCCCCTTCTTCTTTCTAGGGGCTCTACCAAATAATCTTGTGGATCTCTGTGCTACTTATCTCTGCCAATCCTTCAACTAATCAAAGCCGCCTCCAAGTGCAGACATTATCAGCTCCATATCACTGACATGGATATTGGATAATACTGGGCCAGGAGAAGAACTTCAGAAAAATCCTTAGTTACTTCAGTGAAAATAAATTCCCTGAGGGACCTGTGTGATGTGGCTGATATGAAATGGATACAACCTTGGACTACATTAAAAGAGTATATTCTCTAGAACAGAAGCACAACTGGCCCTGTCTTACTCTGCTGGTCACACCACAAATGGCCTGCCATGTTCATGTTCTAGGCTAAAGACAGGCACAGAACAGGCTTGAATTCAGAGGGAGCTACCCAGATGATGATGGAAGCTGACACTATAATACATGAGAAGTAGAAAACACAATGAGATGCATTTGTGAAAGAGGAGAGAAGATGTGGGGAACATGCAATTTTTAAAATATTGGCAGGACTGTCACAAGGAAGGAAAGTAACCATTGTATACAACAACTACCACAATGGTTTACATTCTTTCAACACTCACTACGCATAAACAGGTCAGGTGCCTTCATCATTTGTTCTAACAACAACCCTCTGGAATAAGTGCTCTCATGTAACCCATTTTACAGATAAGTAAATTGAGGCACAGAGGGGGGTGATAACTAGCTCAAGGTCATATGGCTAATCTATTTCAGAGCTGAAATACATATGAAAGCACTTTAATTCATGGGCCCACAGTCTTCACCACCACTCATCATATATACCTTTTGATGGCCAAAGAACAGACATAGGACTAAGAAGAGTCAGAGATGGATTTTAGTTTTATTGAAGGAAGGACTGTCTTACAATCAGAATTGAAATTAAATGCCAAATGTGAAACTAAATGCCCCACTACATGATGAATTCTTCATCACAGGAGATTATCAAGCATAGACCAAAATGCTCCAGCAGTTAGTGGAGATGATGAATGGGGTGATTCAAGCATCAGACAGAGGAGTGTTTGATTCAGTATCTTTAAGGTTTTTCCAGTCCTAAGAAGCTGGGACCCCATGACTAACCCTGAGGAACAGCATGCGGCATCTCACACCCACACCTGGGAGTGAGCCCTTTGGGCTCTTCAGCTCCCCATCACCAGAGCCAAGTATTTGGAACCAATTTTAGGTTCTTCATCCCAGATCAGGTTATGAATTGGTCTAGATTATAAATAACTTGTGGCACTCTTACACAAAGCAAGCCCTATGATAGTCTCCTTAAGTTTCTTCCCTGGTCCTGCTGGAAGTTGATGAAACCTTTGTGAAATATTTTTAGGAAAGGAGTACACACCTGCAAACCACCATTTAACATGCCTGTGCTTCAGGCTATTTTTGTAATTCCTGTTCCTCCACCCTATTAACTAATTAACTCTACAGGCATTGTGGTGGCTGGTTGCCTGGAACACACCATGTCTCTATGCCTCTGGGCCTTTGCACATGCTATTCTCTTCACCTGGAACACTCTCTGTTCCCCATCTCCTTCATCTGGCTGACTCTAATTCAATAACTTAGGGATCAATTCCCCTTGAAATCCCCTCTGACAATCTTCTGGCTGCCCTACCCCACCTCATGACTGTGTGAGGTACTCTGCCTGACCATCCCCATAACAACCATGGTGTAGTTGTATTGGGAAGTACTACACTGCATTATAATTGCCTGTTTACTTGCCTCTTGCAATCACCAGGCAGTAAGCTACCAAAAGGCACAGTTCTCTACTGTATCTCTAGCATCTGGAAAAGCACCTAATACACTGTGGATGTTCTTGCTATGTCTAGCATTCACTTGAATGAAAGCATTTAGTCCACAGGTAGATACACTTATAGATAGATTTTTACCATGGAACCAATCTGGTAGATAATTAGCTGTCATTTGTAAAGCAGATAGCAGCAAATGAAGCCCAAAAGAGAAAAGTTTTGACAGGGTATTAGGAGGAAGACCATGGGAAGAGAAAGGTCTTGACCACAGGATGGTTCCAAGGAGACCACAGTGTGAGGACGAAGGGGATCTAAAAGCAAACCTTGCCTCCTGTATCATCTCATCTCAGATGAGCTATGATCAGGGATGGAAAGTTATGATTCCTATGTGATAGGTTAGAGCAGTCACAGGGGTTTATGTGATCCTTAAGGTCAGTGACAGGAAAGTCAACCACAGCACTAGAGCCATCAACCACTGGGTTGATTTCCCTAGTGAGACACAGTCTACGTTCCTTTGCATTTTAAGGTCCTCCTGTTATTCTGTTTTGTTTTTAAGTCTTCCTGCTTTATATTTTATATTCTTGATCATTTTTAAAATAAAAAATCTTTTTAAAGTTTTCAAGATCCCTGCTTTATGATATGTCCTATTCTTAAATTTTCTCTAAATATAGATTTGTTCATTTACAGAGCACAGGCTCGATGGCAGGCAGGAACTGACATTTTACTCTTACCCTTAGTAGATCTAAATTTTTCACTTGCTTTAAATGTCTTAATTTCTCCCTTTTCTGCATTAACTCTTTTTTTTCTTAACTCCAAAACCATTAGGAAGCTATTTCTTTGTATTCCTTATAATTTTCCTGAATTCCCTTCTGTACATTCCCAGTGAAGGTCTGTCCCGTCCTCACCAGTCTGATGGACCAGGGGAAATGTACCTAAGTCTCTACATATTTACAAGCAATAGTAATTTGTTTATTCTGCACGTTTTCCTTTAAAATGTCCATTTTGCCTGGCCAGGCGTGGCTCAGTGGTTGAGCGTCGACCTAGGATCCAGGCGATCGGGGTTCAATTCCCGGTCAGGGCACATAACCGGGTTGTGAGCTCGATCCCCAGTCGAGGGCGTGCAAGAGGCAGCCGATCAATGACTCTCTCATCAATGATGTTTCTATCTCTCTCTCTCCCTTTCCTTTCCTCTCTCTGAAATCAATAAAGATATATTTTTTAAAAAAAGATTTAAAATGTCCATTTTGATAAATATGTAAAAAAAGAGATAAACAATTATGTTTTTCATTATAGACATGAACCAGAGTTTTTCTGCTGTATTTTAGCTAAGAAAATCAGGTACTGCTTCTAGTTCAATGATTAGCAGAAGTAATATTTTCAAGATAAAGTACTTTGTCAACTATTAAATACAATTTGGATACCAAATTAAGTCACACAACTATGCAAAATGTAATCTCCTTCCAAACTGAGCTACAGATTAATACAACCAGCTTCTAACAAAACAATTCACTATATAGCTTACCCAAATCACTGTGTTGCTTTTAACTGAATGAATGCAGCATGCAATAAAAACAAAATAATTAAGTACTTTGTCCAGGCTCTATTGTTTAGCACTGACCTTCTCCCTACATTAGCCATTTTACTATTTAGATGCACCAAAGGCAAGGGAGTCACTTCCATCAATAAGCATGTTTTGCAAGTTATCACCTACTCCTTTGTAAATTGTTCTTTTTAAAAAATTAGATGACCTTTAGCCAGCACCTACATTCACCTTTGACATACTAAGAGATTGAAAGAATCTCAGGCACACCTAAACACATCACCTAATCTATTTTTGTGGCAACAAAGTGTTGTCACGATATTTTGGATTATTTGCATACTTAGAATGACTAAGCAAATATGTCATTTGTCATCCATACTTTGCCAATTAAAGAGAGTGAATCTGTAGGTAGCTATTTACTGCCTACAGACTACATTTCTGCAAAAACTAAATTTAGCTAGTATTGATATTGTGAAAGTTCTAGATGTAACAAGAAAAAGGCAAAAAATTCAGCAAGTTTTTATTCCCTTCTCAGATGAAGGATTCTCATCAAGCCTTTCTCTTCTGCCTAACTGATGAGTTTTTTAATGAATTGTTAAATTAAAATACACTCTTCTTCATTCCCTATTTGTAGAACTACTACTAAAATTTTTTTAAATGGAACTTTTAATGAAGGCTCTTTTTGCATATTCAACATGAAGGTGATTCTTAGAGATACTACATTTAAAAAAAATCATACCTGGCAGCCAGTCTAACCCAAGTTCAAATGCCACTCTGAATTAAATGAAGCTGCAGGGGTAAAGTTGAACACACAGCACTCAACTGATCAGGAAAAAACATACCATATTTAATAAAATTCCAGATTCTTGTCGTCGGTGTCCATAAAAACGCTTTGCCGTATTGGATATATGATTTGCAAAAGCAAGCAAATCCTCCACGGTTCCATATCTGACTGATGACAACCAAGGCACCTCTTGGCCACTGAGCAGCAAAGACTCCGAATGCTCCTCATTTTGATTGCTGTCTTGACACATGGTCATTAGACTGGGCTCATAAACCGCCGGCTCTTCACTCGCATAAAGATTTTCCATAATGTCTATTACATCAGACACATTCAAATGTTTAATTAATAAATCAATTTCTTCTTTATTGTCACTTCCAGTGCTCATGTACTCCATTACTGTTGTACTTTCCAGAGAGTCTGCAAAAGAAAACATAAATACTGCATTTACTATATTTGTATTGGCATTTGAAATCAATGGGAAACTGACATAAAATGATTGGGTTTCTACATGCCTTTGTTTAAAAAGATGAGGGATCTTTGTCTATAGGTGTGTGAATTCAAGTGGAGAGCTGAAGAAAGGGACCTTAGATAACCTTTAGTCCAGCTCGCTCACTTTGCATCGGGGAAACCTGAGATCCAAACAGTTTTATTCCTTACTCACTTACTCACTGAGTTAGTGGCATCAGCCATAGCCACTGAAAACAAACTTTCACTAAACATAAACAAGAATAAGAGCAGCTCAGGAATCCCAGGAATTAAGGCCCTGGCCCTTGACAGCTTCCAACCCTGCTACTCCCCCAAGAGGGCAATCCTCCCTGCAAGGGTCTCTGTGGCTTTTAGGCCTCAGGTGCCCTATAAGAAAAAAAACTACTTTACCAAATTATGAAGCTAACCTAGCAAATAAAATTCAGGCCCTGAAGTCAGAAGCATGTAAAATGAATTTTAATTTAAGCAAATTGATGATGATAGGTGAAGTTTCAGGGATAATTCTGATACAAATGCCTTAAACAGCTCATTCAGACATGGGACAAGCTTCAAAGCTTCCTTCTGCCAGCAATGAGTATAAGAAAGGGGAAGAAGATTCATTTAACCTGTGAATCAACTGTCCTCTTTTTTTTTCAGCTGTCCTCTCCTGAGACCAGAATTTTTTAATAGTAAAAAGCATACATCACAAGGTTCCAAGAAGGTTAATTTAACATCTAGGCTAATGACCCTCTAGAAGTTGTGGTCTTACAAAGAGGCCAGGAAAGCCAAATTTATCATAAGCAAGACACAAGTAAGGACAGCCAACTATATTAGTCACTACTATATTTCATTTCTTATATACAAATCAGGTGCTACACCTGGGGACCTGTAAATGACAAAAAGAAGGAAAAGCAAGGGTAAAAAATGATGCTCAGGATTTTAGAACAACTCTAGTCTAAAGAATTAAAGATAAAATTTAAAAGGCCTAAGAGAATTTGGAGGCCTATATTTCTACTTAAACTATTGTGCTCCTGAAAGCACAGCCTCTCTCTGAAAGATGTTGCACGTCCTTAAGAGCACAAGCCTTTTTTTCACACATTCAGCACTCTGTGCAAAAAGTAGGAGGTGCCAGGAAATGTTCCACAGGCAACTCACCAACCAGCCACTGGCCTCTCAGTGAATTTAATTTAAGAAAAGATCAATTCACTATACAGGTGATGTATTATAGTACTGCAAACTTGAAACCCATATAATCTTATTAACTGATGTCACCCCAATAAATGAATAAATTTTTTAAAAATTAAGTAAATTTTAAAATTCAATCAAGAAAAGAACCACACAACTTTGTATGGTCATTAACTTATTTGGCATTCATTTCCTGATACAGGAATTTGCGGTAGGCAGTTAGACAGACAAGATCAGAGCAAGGATGATACAGAGGGTCACCAGGGTGGAGAGCCTCAGGTGCCTAGCAAGGGGCAAAACTGGGAAAACAAGGACCTGGCCCACAGGGTAACCTTGCCTCCCCTAGCATATCCCTGGTCATGAGGTTTAGACCCCCTGACCTTCCATATAGCTAGCTGGTCATGTGGTTCGGACCCTCCCAACCTTTCCTCCCCTGGCATGTTGCTAGTTGTGCAGGTTAGACCCCCTTAGAGAGGAAAAGAACCAAAGGGCCGGAGAACAGCCCTTAAGCATTAAGCACCTAGGACGATAAGGTTCTGACCTGCTTCAAATATATCTAGGCCTCAGTTGTGTTTCAGATCTAGGTCCCAAAAAGCAGCAAAACCAGGCAAGTGACGCCATGGCTGACATCAGGACCAGCTACGTTGACTAATGACTGCCTGCCCTGGCAATGACCAATCAGTGGAGACCACGACCCTGAAAGGATACAGGGAAAGCTGATGAATAATATATTGAATCTTCCACTGGACCTCCCCTAAAACCTCCACCTTTAAAAGCCCTTAGGATGGAGGACCAGTGAGCTCTTCTTGAGTCTCCCCCCTCACCAGCCCCCCCCCCCCAGCCAGGTGAGTTTTCCTTGCCTCTCTACGGTCCAAGGGCCCTTCTTTTGCCTCTGTAACTTGTTTCCTGAGCCATTTATTCTATCACTCACTTCTTCTACCTCTGTGACTTTCTAAATAAAATTTCTCTCATAGTTTGAGTCTTGGATCTGAATTCTTTCTTAACCAGAACTCAAGTACTGAGGTTGCTGAACCAAGGTCCCCACTGGTCTAACACCTGGAGCCATTCTCACTACCACCAACAAATAGTGCCTCAGGAAAGCAATGCAGCATCCTGCAGTATGACATTCCATCTAGACTCACACTGCTTGGTATCAAATCTTGGCCTCTCTTTTACTGTGTGCATGATCTTGGCCTCTCTGCACCTCACCACCCCCCCATCTGTTAAATGGAATCATAACAGCGCCTACTTCATAGGATAGCTGTGAGAATTAATGGAGCTCATGTGCACAAGGTGCTTAGTGCAGTGGCTGGTACACAGTAAATAAGCTGTGTCATCTGTTAAGTGCTATTATGTGCATAAAAGATACAAGGACCAAGTCAGCCACCTGGCTTTGCAGATATTGCATTAGGCCTCCTTTCTTATCTGCAAATGGGATGTGGCTACCTAGTCCCCAGCTTCTTCATAGTAAGTTTTTAAAGATTGTATCTAAAATAAAAGACAAAGAAAAAAAGGCAGAAACCTATGAAATACTTTGATGGTTGCTATCACCACAGTTACATCGAGAGAGCAAAGGAAGCTCCATCTCAGAGATCTTGTACACTCTTGGAGTCTGTTGAGTTATGAAAGGAATTTCTGAGGTTAAAGGAGGAACATTCAACTTGGGTTTCATCGAGCCATTTAGTTGCAGTTTCTACTTGTAGAATTTACTGAAAAACAGAAGTTAAAACAAAAATAGCCTGATTTAGGACCCCACTGGCTGGAAAGTTCCAAGGTTGCTGGACTTATCAAATGGCTGACTTGAAAATCAAGTTCCCAACAGTAATGTGACTCAAGAAAAAGAGGAAAAAGCCCATATAGTTTACTAGCCAGTCAGCTGATCCAGAGAGGAAAGACAGGTTATAGTTTTAAAATCCTACAGAAAGTCTCAAGTATTTATATGTAAAACCTAAGTTAGAAGTTAATTACACACACCCCTAAACTTTGAGACAGGGGCAGGGCAGAGCTGGAGGGGGCAAGGGGAGGGAGACAGGGAAGGAGGGCAGAGGAGGTGGAGGAGTGTATGACTGAGGTCGTCTTCAGAGCCAGGCATAATTACTTAGCAATGCAGGGTTCCTCTCATGAAAACCAGTGCTCCCCAAGCAACCCTGATGACCAGTCTACCCACAAAATAGCCCTGCAAAGAGCCTCCGCACTTTCAAGCTAAATTAAGCAGACAACATGCTAATGATTTCGGAGTTATTCATGATCAATACCACTGTAGAAAAACTGCAGATTGTGAAGGTATTCTACTTTAGCAATAAAGACCCTTTCCCACACAGTATACAATAAAAATCCTCATAAAATTCCTACTTCTTAACAAAGTAGATGACTCTGCCACTTTTAGATATGGAGAGATTAGCAAATACAGTCAGAATTATTTGCTTCAAAGTATTTCAGAAATCATCCATAAAGCCAAGAGGAAATCCTATTCCTAAACATTAATGTCATGGCTACTTGCATCGACATAAACAAAAGTTGAGGATTTCCTAACAAGTGTGAATGAAAATGGGCGGAGGGGATCAATGGGGGGAAAAGGAGGATATCTCTAATACTTTCAACAATAAAGATAAATTTTTAAAAAGAAGAAGAAAATGGCTAAGATTACCGGCATCATCATCTGCCTAACAAAGGACGATCAAACCTGTATTACTTCCCACTTAAAAGATTTTTCTGCCAACGTAGTATACTGGCACTCAGGGCACATCTCTGATTATATTTCTGTTTTCAAAAAGCCACTGAATGACGCAATTCAGCTATATAGAAGCACGGCCACTCCGCTTCAAGACTTCGAGATGCCTCAACCATCCAGTTTTCCCTATAGTCCTGGAGGGCCATCTGCCAGAAGTGAGTGTTGCACACACACTCAGTCCCTCAGAGCTGGGGGCATCTGCTGGAATCAGATCATACTCTACTTGGTAAATACCTGAGATTTAGGCCACAGATATGTAAAGCAGCTGTATTAGTGTTCCTTTCCCTGTTCTTATCTGGAGTCGCCCATTATTCCGGATCAATATATGTCTTTTCAACAGCGTAACAGACCGACCTTGTAATGTTTCACTTAAAGACAGCCCGCGGCCCTCCCTGTCAACTCTCGGGATGAGCTCTGTGAAAGCCGCGCTGCCTCCTAAGCCCTGCTCTCCGCCCAGAACTAGAAGAACTTCAGATCCTGGTATCGCTTTACCACCGGGAAACACTTGTGAGATAACTTTTCTTAGGCCAAAAGCCAGGCATTCGCGTTCTGCTATACCCTTCCTTTACCGGGTTATACGCATGAAATTCAGTTTCAGCTTTTCAAAGGGCTCTTTGCTCCGCCAACCCCCACCCCCACTCCTTCCCTCCCTTTCCTCACTACTAAGGGAGCTTTAAAGGGTTTGTAAATTATACAAGTGCCCGTCTTCGGGGCGACGGCAGCGGGAGGCCCAGCCTCTGAGACGCACTCACCGGCTCTGGTCGGGAGGAGCGAGGCGGTCGGAGCGGAGGCGGCGGGCGCGCGGGCCCCGGCTCTCCGCGCTCTGCGCACCCCGCGCGGCCGGCGCGCTAGGGATCCGGGAAGGAGGAGGAAGGGGGCGGAGTCGCTGTGCCCGGCGGGAGACCCTTGCGCAAGGTGCTTTCCAGCCGCGCGGCGACCCGCGCGGACGACGGAAACGCGGGCGGCGCGCCCGCCCCACCCCCCGAGTCTACCCCCACGCCGGGGACACCCTCCCTTTCGGGATGAGAGCCGCTGGGGTATCCCGGAGGGCCGAGACCAGAAGGACACCTCGAGCCCCCGAATTCTGAGTTACCTGCGGCCTCCGTTCGCCCCGGCAGGCCAGGCTCTCGGGCTGCGCACCCCGGAGAGCCCGGAGCGCAGCGGCCGACCAGCCCTCCCGAGCCGGGCGCGCCGCGGCCCTAAGGTCCCGCGGTGGCAGAAGCTGGAGCCAGGGCGACCGGCCCCTGAGCGTGGTGCGTCGTCTACACCCGAGCGGACTAACGAGCCCCGGCCACCGTCGTCGGCCCCTGACTCACGGCGTCTGAGCCGGCCGAGCGGCGGCGCTTCGTGCGCTAGCCACAGCCTCCCCGCCTTTTCCATTTCCCCTTTCTCTCCGTAAACAGAAAGAATTGTGGGGAAGCCAGAGCCCCCGCGCTGGGAAATTCCCTCCTCCCTCCTCCCTCGTGCGCCCTCGGGGCGCCCGGGCGGGGCTGAAGGCGGGGTGCGGGAGGAGCGAGCGCCCGACCCGGGAACGGCGTGCCACCTAGGGGCCTGGGACCGTACCCGGGGGCCTGGGATACCTACTTGCTTTGCCTCGGACCTGATGAGCGGAAAGCCCGGTTATAGAGGGCGCCCCAATGGCGGAGTTACAAAGCCCGACCGTGCCTCTGCACCACTTCCCTGTCCCGGGCGGAAGACTATTTCCCTCCGCGCTCGCGCGCTCGGTGTGACTCTGGTCACCCTGGCCCAGGCGGGCCGCCCGGGCCCTTTCGTGCCACCACGCCCGGGGGACAGAGGCGCCGCAAGCTGCCCCCGCCGCGCGGCCGTGGGCGCGGCGACGTCCGGACTCCTCTAACCGCGTCCAGGTCCCGGTCCGGTCCACGCACAGCCACTACCCGGGGTCTACACCCGCGCACTCGTGTTTAAACGTTTGGGAAAGGCTGCGGCAGGCTGGGCGGGAACCTGGGGGACGAGCCCGTGGGTGGGGGCCGGGGTACTGCGCCAGAAAAACCTGGTTTTGTTCTTCATTGGACCTGCTTACTCTATGTCACCGCCCCATTACGAAGCGTGTCAATCGATCTCCTCCTACCCCCGCTGTGAGTCTGGGATTCTCTGTCCTGCTTGGAAAGAAGACCAAAGATCATCTATAGTGTTCTTCCTCCTCGAGGGGAAAGCGTTTACTCCAGGGGAAGCCGGAAGAGAGTTCCAGGGAAACGGCGCCTCTCTCCGCGAAATCCACTTGGCGGGACATTCCCAATACCTAAAGAGTTGCATTCGCCCCATCCTCATACTCCCTCAGTATCAAGCACCTACTGTGAGCCAGATATTTGGCGAGACAGTCCAGAGGGGGAGAGAGAGTATTAGGCCGCCACCCCCTCCGCCTTACCCACCTGGACGCGGCACGCCAGGCAGAGCCCAGGTGCAAAGGACTCACAAGCCCGTTCAAAGCTGCACCAAACCGGCTCGAGAGCGCTCGACGTTCTGTCTGAAAGTGAATTGTTATTCTGACCCCAGGAAGTCCCATGGGCGTTGCTGGCCGACCTGGGCCAGCCAGGTGAGAAGCAAGGCCCTCGTAGGACCTTAGCTCCCGCCATTCGCTGCTGCTCCAGGTCAGGCACGGAGGAGGATGATAGCAGAGTGGGTAAAAGTGAGCCCCAAACGGGGAGAACCGAATGGCTACCACCAAGTCACCCCCCCCCCCAATTATTTTAAATACTAGAGTGCTGTGACACCAGCGACCCAGGATGTGTTCCACCCCTTGGAGCTCTGCAGGTGATCCTGCCCAGGCCCAGGCAGTGGAGGGATCCCAGGCGCCTGGGGAGAAGCCCTACTTGGGGACTTGCCTTTCTGGTTCTGGAGGGAGGGATGCTGCTTGGACCAACCCTGGGGCTCTAACTGGGCAGGGGCAGCGTGCCCAGGACGGGAGGAAAAGCCCCTCCGTCTGGACTGGGACTGGTGGAATATGGCCCTGTCTCAATCTTGGCTGAAAATGAAGCCTGAACGCTTTTTTCTCTGTAGACCAGGTGAGCCGGGTTGTTACCTCTAATGGTAACATGAGACAGGTCTCTCCATCATCTGTTATCTTTACCAACAAAGGATGATCTTTATAACCATTTTAAAAATAGAAACATGGAACCATTCCTGCCCCCACCCACTTGAATGAGATCACTAAAACCACACCTAATCTTCTGGGAACTAAGTATTAGCCTAACTTCCTATGTAGAGGTCTTCCAAACAGAGCTGCATTTTAGGGGGCTGGTAAAATGGTTGAGCCAGCAGGGTTCTCTCTGGCTGTTTCAGACTTATGCAATAGCAGATTTCATCTAGCAGGTTGAATTAAGAGGAGTTACTCAAAAACATTTTAAAACTCTAAGATTGGATTTGGTGGCTCGGAAGAGACTGAAAAGAAAACTAAAAAGAAAAAAAAAGTTTGCAGACTGCTTGTGTTTTCTTGACCAGGACTGTTAACATGGGCTTACAAAAGGGAACCTGTTCTTTTGGGAGCCTAGCAAAGTGAGGTTTAAACTGGCCGACGAGAAGCCATCTGAGTCAGAGAGTGCACAACTGGAGTGGAGTTACTCAAGAAGTCATTGTAAAGAACATTACAAAACAGCTGTCTTGAACCTGTTTGCAGGAAACAAAATGCACTTTAAAAATAATTTGTGTTGCCAGTTTACTTGAAGAGGCTATCTCCATCCACAGGTAGGGACAATAATGGACTTATAATCTGTACTTTGGAAATCAGGACTTATTTACTCATGGAATCAAAATCATTAACATGGGTAGGTTACGTGGACAGTGCATTGGCGTATGGAACCCCAAATGGGGAGCTATACTAATAAATATAACATAGGACATTGCTTTCCAGTCTTTTTCATATTTGTAAAATACAGTGTTTTAGAGAATACTGAGAAAAACTGGAATAAATTAGGGTACACATATGTGTTCAATTTTCTTAAATTATAAAAAAAGTGTTCAGTTTTCTTAAATTTTAATGTAAAATGCAAAGTATTTGAGGAAGATAAATACTGAATTTGAATAAAGCTTTAAATAAGATATTTTTAAAGTTAAGAGGAACTTGAGCCTGATCTCATGAGCATAACTTTTTCTCTATGGTTTTGCTGTAACAACTACACATATTTACCAATCAGGATGTTTGAATAAGATCTCTTCAAACTTCTGATAATAACCTTCAGGTGAGAAACCATATAGACAGAAGGTAATAAATTTAAAACCATTATTATAATTTTTAAAAAATTTAAACAGTTGAAACTGTAGTTTAAAAACCCAGTAGCTCTTCTTTTTCTTTGATTAACATGTTAACTTTCTTGTAATAATGCCAGTGGATTTTGATTATAATTGAAATTCTTCATATTAAGTCTTTCAAAATGATAAAGCTTTACTTTGCTTTGATCAGTTAGCTTGCACACTAGTAAAAAAAACAACAGTAAATCAGCCCCAAGATGAAATACCCAGTGGAGGAGCAGATTCAGGGCTGCCTCCCCCAGCTGGGGAATCAGCAGCCCCACCTCATGCCTCACCCCCACCCCTGGCTTTGGCCAGGCTCCTCTGGTACCCGAAACACAAAGCCCTTCCTTCAGAAGGGCCTGGGCTCTCTGCAGCTGCTGACCCTGCTCCCCTCACTCAGCATCTCTAGGTGGCTGTCCCTCAGACCTGTGGAGACAGACCACATGGTGCATCATTAAATTCTGCTCTGCCCCAGCAGCACCCTAAGCCATCCCAGATGAGATTGCAGAGACAAAAGGCCTGGGAGCCTCCAGCCCCACCTGGCTGCCTTAGGACTAAAGGAGCATCTATCAGTGTGCCCTCAGCCCCTGCAGCCCTCTCCCCTTTCCATCTTCCCTAGGACTCAGGGGAAAGAGTGCAGACAAGGAGGAAAGGGACAGTTTCCTCTGGCCTCCTCCTTCCTTTTTTTAAAAAATATATCTTTATTGATTCACCTTCCTTTTGCCTTCTCACCTTTCAGAAAATCACCAACTTTTGCCATCACTGTGCAAAATGGGAACAGCAACCAAAGGAGGGACAGGAGTCCTCATGTGGGGGAGGGGAGAGAAACCCCCCAGTAGCTGTGGGTGGAGAAGGGAAGTTCCTAAATATTCTCAGTTGCGGCTGTTGTTTATCTGAGAGCTGCCTGTAAGTGGGTTCTGTCTGTGAATCAGAGGCCTTCTGTTCTTATGTGCAGAAAGCTACAACTTAGGTCTCTCAAAGTGCCTCAGTTGCACTATTTTGTATGATATATAGTATATTTTTATTAACTGCTTTGTGCTGACTTCCTCATATTTGAGGTCCTTGTATCACACTTTGAAAACAGAAACCACTGCTCTGTGCTTCTCTCTTCACCTCCCAAATGGAAAGTCCTGCTACAGCATTTCTTAACCCTGGGCTTTCAAATGACCACATAGCTCGGAACTGTGCAAGGCTCTGTGCTCGGGTCTGTGCAAGCAAGAACTTTCACTTTTCACATTTGAAAATGTGAGGGGGAGAAAGGTTCAGCAGTGACACTCCCCAAACTGCCTGGAGCCCAACGTCCTGGAGCAGTCCCAGGTGGATCAGTGGACTTGTGCAACCTCAGGCACCTCCTGCCACTTCTTAAGAACCTAACCTCAGTCCCCCACCCCAGCACCCCTCATCACCTGCAAATGCTGCATGGAAAGGGCCCTGCCTTGGTGTGAGGGAACTGTTACCAACACATTGTTTGGGTGAGGGAGGAATTGGTTTTAAAAAGTAGGTAGGGTCTGATCCCCACTCTGTAACAGCAAATGTAAATGCATAGGTAGAGAAAAAAGTCAAAAATAGCCTACTCTCCAAAAGCATTAATTTCCTAACCTCCTTTGAAATGGTATTTTTCACATGCACGTGAGAGGAAACTGGTCAGATTTTGTTCAACAGCCTAAAAAAGGTGTGGTGTGCTTATCCTCATGTGATATGTTTTAAGACAGGTCGTTGAAACAGGTTTTGCTTTTGCACTTGCAGTTATGTTACAGAACTAAAAACAATTGCCAACAGATTCACTCTCTTTTTTGTGGATGGGGGAGATTTCTTTCCTTTCTTTATTAAAGCCATGGATTCGTGTTCCTCAGAACTTTTTTCTTAGTATCAAGATGCTTTGGAAAGAATTTCATAATACTGAAGCATCATTATACACTCCATCTATGTTAAAAACATCAATAATAGCTATTGTGCCTGATTGGGCGTGGCTCAGCGGTTGAGCGTCCTAGGATCCAGGCCATTGGGGTTTGATTCCTGGTCAGGGCACATGCCCAGGTTGTGGCTCGATCCCGAGTCAGGGGCTTGCAGGAGGCTACTGATCAACGACTCTCTCATCATTGATGTTTCTGTCTCTCTCTCTCCCTCTCCTTTCCTCTCTCTGAAATCAATAAAGATATATATATATTTTAAAAGATAATAGCTATTGTATTTTGAGCACTTCCAACATCCCAGGCACTTTCCTAAACCCTTTAGCTGGGTCATCTGGCAACAATCCTGAAGTGGGCAGTAGTCTCTCCACTTGCCTGTGGATTTACTTGAGTTTAAAGATGGTAAGTATTGTAGTCCTCCCCCCCCCATCCCCAGTTTTGCTTTCTGAGGTTTGTTACCTACAACCAATCATGGTCCAAAAATATTAAATGGAAAATTCCAGAAATAATAAGTTTTAAATCACACACAATTCTGAGTAGCGAGGTGAAATCTCTCTCTATCCTGCACTGAACGGACTGGGACGTGAATCATCAGCATCTCCATGCTGTATGGCTCCCAGCCTATTAATCACTTAGCCTCTTGGTTGTCAGATGGACTGTCACAGTATCTGTATCACAGTGTTCAGGGCACCCTTATAGTAGCCTAATTCTATGTCACAATTCCTATGTCATTCACCTCACTCCATCTCTCCACACAGGTATTGTATCATCTCACATCACCACAAGAAGAAAGGTGAGTACAGTACAAGAACATATGTGGAGAGAAAGGCCATATTCACATAATTTTTATTATAGAACATTGTTATAATTATATGATTTTATTATGTATTATTGTTAATCTCTTCCTGTGCATAATTTATAAATTAAACTTTATCATAGGTATGTTATGTACAGGAAAAAAACAACTATAGTATATGTGGGTTCAGATAAGGGCACTTCTGTAATGTATCCAAGGAAACTAGATTCTAATCCATGTTTTTCTGACCCCAAACCCAAATTAACAATTTCTCGAATCTACTTCCCACAGCAAAGGCACCTCCACGCACAGTTGTACTGACCATAGGGCAGTTGTGAAACATATTGGATACTTTTCCCATCCTGGACTCTCTTTTAGAGGAGGCTGACTTTCCTTTTCAGCCTCTAGCATCTGGCCTCTTCCTCAAGACATGAATGGATTTCCAACATACCTTGACCTGGTCTTTATATTTATAATATTTTATCTCTAACTGGGAGAGGAGAAGCACAGAAGGAATTTCATCTATCTCCCAGAGATACAGATGGGGGGGAGGGCAGAAAGCCTCAATGACGGAACACTAGTTTCACTTATGCTCTAGGTAAACTAGCTTTAATTCCTCTTGGGATCGGCAGACACCCAGAGAGATCTCTTGCCTTCTCTTGCCCTGGTTCTGGGAGGGATGATGGGTATGTGGAGGCACTGCTGGGGCTTGAGACCTGTTCCTAAGATGTTCTTAAGAATGCTGAATGCTGAGGGTGGGAGGGCAGCTTGCCCCACTCCCTCCTAGCTTCAGCACAGATTCGAGGGCCAGGCCAACACTCTCCCCGAAACAGGAGTCCTCTGCCCAGATGCCTGCAGGCTATAGCATGCAGCATGGAGTCCATTTTTACCTGCTCACAGAGCCAGTGTTCAACTTTCAGGATCTATGAGAGCTGGTTTTTAAACACGGTTATTATTAAAAATGAAGTGATATGAAATTTCAAGGAAGTAAAATATGTGTTAAAAATAACAGTAATAAATACTACTTACCAGTTTTTGATTGTGTAATATATTTTATTGTATTCTAGACTTTTGAGGTCATTCATGTCTCTTATATCTGAGTGGTAGGAATACTATAATATCATATGTTCTTGTGCTTCACTTTCCAGTTCTGCATCTGGGGTCCTCACACTGGTAGCTTAACATAGGCTGTGGTGGGAGTATTTACACCATGGAAATCACCTGCAAGTCAGGGAAGAGTTGTCAGAGAGCTGGTTGCTAAGTGTTTATCAGCCCGTCACTGCCTACAGGTAAATGTTGTTTTCAGGTACTTTTGACATATTTTAGGTTATTAATTTTGTGTTTGTACTCTACCTTACCTTTTCTGATATTTAATAATACATCTATATTATTCTTACTTCTATCCAGGTAGAAAACCCCCCAACAATGAAGGGTGATGGTGGCCTCCACCTCTCTGTTAGTTGAGGCCTTCTTCCAGCTTCAGCCCTAATCTGACATCAGAGCCACAGGAAGGAGAGAAGGTTGTCAGTGTCCCCTCCTGAGAGCCAGGCTGGGGCACAGTGGGCCTGGCCACCAGGCTGTGGGAGGGGGGGCCAATGTACCTCAGGATCTGAATTGACATGCTGATACTGGCTGGGTTTAAGATCAGTGTTTACCATTGGCCTCATAGCAATCACCTGTGGAGCTCATATTCTGTAGATGGAGACCTGGGGCCCTGAGAGCTAAAGTTCAGAAAGCTCGAGGGGAATGTTCCTGGGAAATCCAGGGCAAGTTAAGAGCACTTTTTTTAATTCAAACCTTCGCTTTGACAATTTCTGTCCATGTGACCTTGGGCAAATCACTTAAATTCATAGAGCTTTGCAGTTTTTTATTTATAGAAGGGGGAAAAATTGAAGCTACTTCATTTTCATTTTATTTTTTATCCAATCAAAAGTTGTTAACAACCTTTGACAATAGGGGGAAAGGCAAATCAATTACTACATGTGTTTATACTGTACTAAAATACTTTTGAAAAACATATACTTCCATTTACTTGTTAGTTATTA
Organism: Miniopterus natalensis; assembly: GCF_054644295.1. Taxonomy (NCBI): domain Eukaryota; kingdom Metazoa; phylum Chordata; class Mammalia; order Chiroptera; family Miniopteridae; genus Miniopterus; species Miniopterus natalensis. The sequence goes on from NC_142081.1 coordinate 85,865,734, forward strand.
TCACTAACACAATAACCGTGAAAGTTGCTGAAATTAGCCTTGTTTTACATTTGAGGAATCTGAAATTTAGAGATAAGTAACTGTACTAGATATTCAGATAACATACAGAGCCAAAATTCTAACCCAAATATGTTGCTTTCAAAATGATGTAGCCATTGGATTATTATATTCTTGAACTTAGCAGGTCACTCACTCATTAAAAAGATGCTTATGGGGATCAATAGGCTCCAAGGATACAACCCACATTGTTCATCTGCTGCTATTTACCATCTGTGAAGCCACTGGCCAGCTCTCCTCAATTCTGCCTGTAGCCTTGCTCTCACCTTCTTGCTTGTTTAAAACCTGCCCTATGGGTGGTTCTACTTAAGTAAACTGCAGCCTAATCATCTGCCCTGCTGCACCCATGAGATCCAAGATTCATGAGCGTATTCTGGGGCACAGACCTCTAAAGGGGGCTGGAATAAAGACATACATCTTCTTACCTCCAGTTAATTAAAGATGGGGATGCTCCTAGTGCACCATATGAATTCCATAAGCTCCCCATCTTGAATGCACAAGTTATAGCTTTAACTGCCCCCAGAAAAACACCAGAGTTTGGACTTTTTAAAACACTTAAATTCAGTTGCAAAACAATTCATGTTCAATAAAGACATTCTGGAAAAGAGAGAGAATGAAATTTATCCCCAGTCTTAACATGCAGCTCAGAGATAACATACTGTCAACATTTTAGAGAATATCATTCTGATTTTCTTTGTAGTACATGGAAATTAAGATTTTATTGCCTTTATCTCTGGTAACTGCTTCTAAAATTAACTTTTCAAGTGAGAGGCAAAGAATAGCAACCACACCATTTTAAAGGCAATTTGCTCACTCGCTTATTCAACAAATATTTGAGTGTTTTATTATATGCCAGTCATGATGCCAGGTGCTAGACAACAGCTGGGGACAAGCTCAGTGGCCTCCAGGGAGCCTATAACTTGGAGAGAGAGATACTCTAGATGAGTAAATACATATAAGACTACAACTCATGACACCTTCCTTCCATGAAGGAAATGAACAAGGTGGAGAAAGTAAAGAGGTGTGAGAGATGCTATGGACTGGACCTTCCTTAGGTCAGAGAGGGCCTTCCTGAGAATGTGCCCCTCACATAAAGATAATGATGTAGATTATGGAGCCTGTTATAGGTCAAAAATTGCTCTAATCCATGATTCAATTTTGTTATGAGTTGATGTGGATAGATTCTCAAAGTAAGCAAAAATCTTAGAAGTGACTTAATCTAACACCTTCACTTTGTAAGTTATGAAAATGGTCAAGGGGGTGACTTAGCCAGAGTCACTAGCAACTAACTGAACCATGTCCAGAGGCTAGCTTTTCCACCCACAAATCTCCCCTATCATTCCTGTAACATTCAACTCCTTTTAGAGAATAATAATATAAAGAAATGTTGCTCTGTATAGTTCCTATAAATATGCTGTAATCAAATATAATCAATTATATAGTATTTGTATCTTTTACCCTGATGCAAAGTCTGGGGTGAAAGAAAGAACATGGGGTTTAGTGTTACATAACATCCAGATGCATTTTTACTTCTTTCTTTTTTCTTTCTCTTTCTCTTTTTTTTTCTTTCTTTCTTCTTTCCTTTTTTATTTTTTGCCTTTTACTAGTGTGATTTGGAAAAGCTACTCAATCCCTCTGAGCTTATTTATGAAGCCAGGATGCTTAGTAAAGATGGTTCTTATTCCAGTGTTTAAATGGAGAAAATATTGAGACTTTATGAAAACAAATGGCATATACAGAGTGATAAAATGTAATGTCTTCAAGCAGGGGAACTTCAGTGCAGGCCTTGGTGGTGGTTGGGTATTTCTTTCAACTGACTAGGGCTCTAGTTAGAAACAGAAACCCCTGGTCTGTGCGTGGAGAAACCTGGCTAACTAGTTCAGCAAGTTGAAGCCATATCACTGTGGTTTTTCTTTTTAAGATACCAAACTTTTGGGTTTTCTCTCGTGGCTCTTTACACTTTATTTATTACATCATAAGCTGTGTGGTAGTGGTTTCACTTTTACCATGTGAACTGGATTATTCCACTGCAAATCTCCCTGGGGTTCTTGGAAGAAAATTGATAAGAAACAGGACATTTTCAGGAAATACCCAACTAAGGAATTGTTGAATATTTCATATAGTTTGCAGAGGTCTTAACTGTTTCTCTAGAAAGGTCAGTTTAAGGGCCTGTTTTTATGTCTCAGGGGCTTTCATGGAGTGCTTATTTTCAGAACACTGGAACAGACAGGAATAAGCCTAATTTGTAATGTCTGTGGGCCTTTAGCTGTGAGGCTTCTTAGGCAGGCTTCTCTTTTCCTAACCCAGCTGGGTTGCCATAGACCAAGCAGAAGTGGCTTGACCCAGCAAGAAAACGTGGGCTCCATCCCAAGGAGCGAGAGCACACTGTTCCCAGCAGTCACAGGTCCCCATCCAAGCTGGTTTCCTCTGCCTTGTGGCAGGCACTTCGCCCACAAGAGGACAGTCTCACCACAGCTTGGCTGCAGCAGCATTTCCAGAGAGGGGAACAAGGGAGCTAGTGACAGATGGCTCTGAGAGGGACAACAGCCTGCACAGGAAAGAAACATGGTAAAGCAATCTTGCTTCCCTCTTTTCTTCTTTCTTTTTTTTCTTCCTTTACTTTTTTAAAGAGAAGAAGATACGAGTTAGTATAAAATGTGGCAAGAGTAGAAATGAGTATTTCTGTACTGGTGACTATGTGTCTGAGTTCATGAGCTTGTTGAGGTCTCAGTGCCTAAAATTCATTAAAAGATGGGGTCACAATTAAAAGTGAATCAATAAGCTTCTTTGTAATCTGAGTAAAAATTAGTATAAACAAATTTAGCAAACATAGCAAATATTTTTTTTTAACAAATATAGCAAAAGAGCATTAACTTATTCTCTGTGAAGAAAAGTGATTAACGCTTACAATAACTAGATTAGGTGAGGTGTTTTTCATGTGGAAAGACAACCTCTTTAGGAAAGTGTGGAATTCCATGGGATCACACACACAGGCACACACACACGCATACATACACACAGTGATGGTCTCCAGCAGTGGTTCTCAGGGTTAGCTTATCTAACAGCTTGTAAAAAATGCAGATTCTTGAATGCTACCCCTCAATAATCTGATTAATAAATAAGTCTGGCAGTACAACCCAGAACTCTTTCTCTCTCTTTTTAAAACTTTTCTCATTTTTTAAATTATTTAAAAATATTTTTTAATGTTCAATATTACTTTGTATTAGTTTCAAGTATACAGTATATTGGCTAGACAATCATATAACTTTACAAAGCGTTTCCCCCATAAGTCTAGTACACACCTGACACCATGTATGGTTATTACATTATTGACTATATTCCCTATGCTGTACTTTACATTCCTGTGACTGTTTTGTAACTACCAATTTGTACTTTTTTAAAAAATTGATTTTAGAGAGAGGAAAGGAGAGAGGGTGGGGGGAAGAGAAACACTGAGCCACTGTTCCACCCATTCATGCACTCACTGGTTGACTCCTACACACGCCCAGACGGGGATCCAACCTGCAACCCTGGCACATTAGGATGATTCTCCAACCAACCAAGCTAACCAGCCAGGGCCCAATTCATACTTCTTAATCCCTTCACCTTTTTCATCCAGTCCCCTAACCCCTCTCCCCTATCTCTGGCAACCATCAGTCTTAGAACTCTTTATATTTTAGTAAACTCATCAAATGTTTCTGATGCCAGAATAAGGGCCCTGGATAAACTCTGGAAACCCTAGCCTCCCCCTAAAAAGAGAAGTAGAACTTAATGTGAAATATACAAAGTCAAAGCTGATGGTCACACTTAAAAACATTTGCTTACAAGCAGGTGTACTTGACTTTAGCGTCCATGATTTTAAATCTGCCACTTCATATTAACAAAATAGCAACATTTGCTTAGGAAAAAAAAATCACAGGGGAAAGAGAAAAGTTGTCAATGCTCCTTGTTTACATAGAGCATGTGAGTGAAGAATATAACAAAACTTTCGATTAAGGCAACTTTGTAGCTCAGAGCTCTTCAATTCACTGAACAGTTCCTGTGGTCCTAATTGAAATATTTTCCATGGTTTAAGGCCTGTCCAACATCCCTCTGTGTTTTGAGGTACCTGAATTATTCTCTAAGGGTCTTTTGTAGGTTTTTTGAAAAAAATTAAAATATATTTTTCCTTGAGAGACCCCCCCCGCCCTCCCCCGCCCACACCCACACATACCCACACACACAAGCTTGGACTGTTGGTCACCTTAATTACTATTCTACCTTTACATACAGCTTTTTTTTTTTTTTTTTTTTTTTTTAACTTTTGGCAAATTATTTCATTTCTCTGTGCCTCAATTTCTTTTCAAAAAAATTTTTAAATTGATTTTAGAGAGAGAAGAAGGAAGAGGGAGAGAGAGAGAAACATCGATGTGAAAGAGAGAAACATCAATCAGTTGCCTCATGTACACTCCCAGACTGGGAATCGAATTGAATCCTCAACCCTTCTGTGCATAGACAATGCTCCAACTAACTGAGCCATACTGGCCAAGGCAGTGCCTCAGTTTCATTACCCATAAAATGAAGGACGATAATAGCTTATTTTATCAATTCTAAACTGAACATTTCCCCCATAGTTTAATATCTCTGAAATCAGAGTATGCCTCACCATTTACAGTGAAAAAGCATTGCATCTGAGATTAATTGGTAGCATTTTTCTTAGAGGTGCATAAAATAATGGAGTGTCTTATAATGATGATGTCTTAGAATAAATGATATATGAGAATAATACCTACATCCTAGGGTTTTGTGGGGGTTCAGTTAAGAAACAAGATGCTTAGAATCTTTTTGTTTGTTTGTTTAAAATATTACAGGTGTCCCTTTTTTCTCCTCAATGACCCATTCCATCCCATCCCACCCCCCTCCCCAGGCCCTCTCCACACCATAGTCTGTGTCCCTGGGTAGTGCATAGCATGCATATGAGTTCTTTGGTAAGATGCTTAAAATCTTGACTGGCTAATATTTTGATCATTTAATGAACACAATCTATTAGTGTTCTAATATGTAGATGGATTATGAATGAACTGGTCCCTCCTTGTTGTGCCTTTCAATTATTTCCAATATTTCTACCATTATAGACTGCACTGATTATTCTTGTGTGTAAAGCTTTATGTGCATCTCTAAATAGGATAGGTTCCTTAAAGTGGAATTATTAGGTAAAAAACATGAGCATATTGAAGGGATGGACTTATAATCACAGTGACTAGAAAGTCAGTCATACCAGGGTTAAAATGACCACTTACCACGTGATCGTGGTCATTTTATTTAACCTTTCTACATTTCAGATTTTGCATCTATAAAATGAGAATAGCATTCACAAGCATATTGTGAGGTTTAAATAAGGTGATGCAATCAGACACAATACCATACTGGCCCACAGGAAGTTCAAAATCAAAGTAAACTATTTTTTACTTGTATAGAGAGGCAGCGCCCTGCCTGGCTTCCTGCTGCGCTGGTTTGGGAAGAGTATGCCTCGCGTTTCGTAAACCACCGGTTTTCAACAGTGACTCCGTGTGGCCACAATGGAAACAGCAGCAGCAGAAAATAGACGTGTCATCAGAAACTATCCGATTGATTCATCCGTTTTTTTCTCCTGGTGTTTGTTGACAAGACCGTCCATTGGGATGACAGGAGCCTGTGCCTGAGACTCTTGAACCACCTGAGACAGACAGACTCAGGAAAGGGATAATGAACGCTGCCAATCTGAATATGAGAGCGAGCCTGAGCAATTGCTTTTTATTTTTATTCTTAATATATCTTTATTGATTTCAGAGAAAGGAAGGAAGGGGGGGAGAGAGAGATAGAAACATCAATGATGAGAGGGCCATTGATCGGCTGCCTCCTGCACGCCCCCAACTGGAGATCGAGCCCGCACCCCGGGCATGTGCCCTGACCGGGAATCGAACCGCAATCTCCTGGATCCTAGGTCCATGCTCAACCGCTGAGCCGCGCCCAGTCGGGCTGGATTGCTTTAAATACTGAAAGATGATGATCTCATTTAGATCTTATAGGTATATATTAACTGGTGAAAGAATTCACCATTATTTCTACAGAAACAGCATTTACCTCTCTGAATAATATAATCATGAGAAACCACTTTGGCATTTTTACTTGTACCTTATAAATCCTAACAAGTTCTAAGACTGAATTTTAGTTAATGGTTGGGATTGGCATGGTGTTACCCAAACTGTAATTCATAAAGGGCCTTCTGGGTTGAACTTCTGGAGAGATTAGGACTAGTGTTTATAAATACAACCAGAGTGGTTATATAAAGAACACATTGAATATATTAACCAACTGGCTTGTCAGATTATGGATTTACATATTTCGTAAATTTTATTTTAGAGACCATTAGGCCAATCTTAATTCCATGGTTTCTACAATCTACTCATAAGGTTAAACAAAAGAAAATATGATTTTAAAATAAGCTTTTACTTTATTAAGTCTATGAATATCTAGAACTATAAGATGCAAGTAACAGTTGAAAATTAACATTGATAGTAAAACCATAAACCCCCAAAGAAATGGATATGAATAGTCAGTTGGAATTATAGTAAGTTTAGAATATGTGATTATAAAGATCTATATGATATTTAAAGGTGTTTAACCACATTTAAAAATTTATATAACTTCATTAACAAAGTTATATGGAAGGTCTGAAGTGTTTAAAGGTAGTTCCTTCTCTGCCCCTGTATAAATACAGTACAAAATTAAAAGGGTGCAAAAAGGTGGACAGTGAAAAGAGAGTTTCCCTGCCTTCCCTATTAACTACTCAATTTATCACCTCTGAAGCAAACTATAGATCTGAAGGTATTTTACATTTTTTTCTAATTGTTAAATTTTTATTTAATAGCTGGATAACATAACAAGAAAAACCAGTGACTTCATTTTTAGCAGCAGTCTGTATTTCTTTTTACTTGGACCCCTTGGTTAAAAAAAAAAAAAAAAAAAAGTAGAGTAATTCTTTGTCAATAGAGTACATTTTGCAAAAGTGTCAAATAATTTCCTTGAAAATTTTCCCAATATGAAAGTAATATGTATTCAATATAGAGAATTTAGAAAAAAAAACAGACAAAAATAATTAAAATAAAAACATTTTGACCTGGCATTTGACCCAGTGACCCCCACTTCTAGGAATATATCCTAAGGAACCCGAAACACCAATTACAAAGAACTTATGCACTCCTATGTTCGTAGCAGCGTAATTTACAATAGCTAAGATATGGAAACAGCCCAAGTGCCCATCAATAGATGAGTGGATAAACAAGCTGTGGGACATTTACACATGGAATACTATGCAGCTGTAAAAAAGAAGGATCTTTTATCTTTTGGCACAGCATGGAGGGAACTAGAAAGTATTATGATAAGTGAAATAAGCCACTCAGAGAAAGATAAATACCACATGATCTCACTTATATGTGGAATATAATAAACAAAATAAACTGATGAACAAAATGGATCCAGAGACATAGAAGCATGGAACAGACTAAAGGATTTCAGAGGGAAGTGGGTGGGGGAGTGAGTGGGGAGAGATTAATCAAAGAACTTATATGTTTATAAGCATAACCCATGGACATAGACATTGGTGTGGGGAAGGCCTGGGGGTGGGATGGATGTGGGGTGGAGGGGATCAATTCAATGGGGATAAAAAGGGGACATCTATAATATTTTCAACAATAACGATAAAGAAACTTAACAAAAAAAGATTCATTGCATAGTGAAAAAATACGAGCATATGTTTCCATTTTATTATAGGGCAAAGAATCATTTAAATATATTATTATTCTATGTCACAAATTGAAGACAGCTCTGAAAATAAATGTTAAAATCTCAAGAACATTGTCAAATGTTCAGTTAAGATACTGAATAGTCAAAACATCAAAACACAAATGTGTAATCATTTATCATATTTCCCTTAGCTTGTCTAAAAGTGTTAAGCCTAAATTTCTGTTATTTCCTATTATTTATACCATATTTATACCATAATATTTAAATATTTTCAGCTTACTTTTCACACAAGCAAAGATTACTTCCCCTAACCTTTGCTTCTTCAATTAAAATACCAGGAATATCTTTTCAAAAACAAACAAACAAAATTCCACATTTTTAATTAAGAAGTATTTTAAATATTTAAAATAAAATTTAAATTATGTGTTTAAAATCTTTAAAAATTCAAAGGTATAAATAATCCTCTTTCCATACTTGCCTTCCAGCCTTCAGTTTCATTTCCAAAGTCAAACAAGGCTACCAGTTTTTTGTATATCCTTCCAGAGATAGTCTGTATGTATACAAGCAAATGTGTTGTGTTTGTGTGTATGTGTATAGTGTCCTACCCATTGTTTGTTTTACTTAGCAATTTTAATAATATATCTTGAAGATAGTTACAGATGAAAATAAAGAGCCTCCTTATTTATTTAGGTTATTATCTCTTGCTATAAGAAATCAGCTGCAAGATTGAGCAAGTATATCTATACAATAAATTTCTAGAAGTAGAACTCTAGATCAACGCTTATATGCATTTGTAATTCTGACAAATATCGCCAAACTATCTGAAGGACATTTTAGAAGGTTGTTTGTCAAGTAGTTCAAAGAAACTCAGACATGGTTTACATTTTAATTTTTATTACAAATTGTGTTTTCATAAATAATAGAGTGGAAAAGAAGCCCCCTACAGGGTTTTGAAAAAAGGGAATGGCATGATCACAACATTCTAGCCAGTGGGCTGAGGACAGACTATACTGAGCTTGGTAAAAAGAGGCAAATCAATTATGAGGTTATAGCAAAAATATAGGCAAGTTGAATGCAGCAACATGTAAAAAAGATTATACACCATGACCTGGTGGGGTAATTGTAGGAATGCAAGGTTGCCTTAACATCTGAAGATCAATTAATGCAATACGCCATATTAAAGGAATAAAAAACAAAACCATAACATCATCTTGATTGATGAAGGATAAGAAGATAACAATTGACAAAATGCAACACCCTTTCATGATAAAAATGCTTAACAAACAGAAAGAGAAAGTAACTTCTTCAACTTGGTAAAGGACATCTGCAAAACAGTCACAGCCAAGATCACACCTTATGGTGAAAGACTGAATCATTTTCACTAAGAACAGGAACATTATAAGGATGTGCATTCTCACTACTTCCATTCAACATTGTAGCCAGGGTAATTGGGCAAGAAAATAAAAGCTTCCAGATTGTAAAGGAAGAAATAAAACTGTCTCTCTTTACAAGATGACATGATTTTGTATATAGAAAAATCTAAGTCCCTACAAAAAAACAAAAACTATTAGTACTAATAAATAAGTAAGAGAGATTATAAGATATAATGTCAATATACAAAGATTAATTCTATTTCTATAAATTTGGGTGAACAATCCAAAAACAAAATTGAGAAAACATCTCTATTTAGAATTGCGTCACAAAGAATTATTTAGAAATAAATGTAATAAGATTGTAAAGCTTATACACTGAAAACTGGAAAACATTGTTGAAAGAAATTAAAGAAGAACTAAATAAATGGAAGGATCTCCCATGTTCATGTTTTAGAAGATTTAATATTGTGAAGATGACAATACTACTGAAATTGATCTACAGAGTCAACACAATCCCTATCAAAATCCTACCTGCCTTTTTAGCAGCAACTGACTAGTTCGTCCTAAAATTTATATGGAAATGCAGGGACTCTTAATAGCCAAAACAATTATAAAAAAGCACAAAGTTTGAGGACTCACACTTCTTGATTTTAAAACTTTCTACAAAGCTACAGTAATTAAGACAGTGTGGTACTATAAGAATAGACATAGAGGTCAATGAACTAGAGGCAAGAATCCAGAAATAAACCCAGGTGGTTTTTGATCAACTGATTTCAATAAGTATGACAATACAATTTAATGGGGGATAGGAGAGTCTTTACAACAAATAGTTCTGGGACAATTGGATATTTACATCCAAAAACATGAAGTTGGGCCCCTACCTCATACCATATACAATGATTAAATCAAAATGGATCAAAGACCTAAATGTAAGAGCTAAAAATATTTTAAAAATCTTAGAAATAGGTATAAATCTTCATAATCTTGAATTAGGCAATGTTCCTTAAATATGACACTAAAAGCATAAGCAATAAAAGAAAAAATAAATAAATGGATTCCATCAAAATTATCTTTATGTTTCAAAGAAAACCATCAAGAAAGTGAAATTCATCCCTCAGAATGGGATAAAGCAAATCAAATACCTGATAAGGGATTTATATACAGAATATGTAAAGAACTTTTAGAACAATAATAAAAAGACAATTGAATTTAAAAATATCTGCTCTGGAAAAACATTTCTCCAAAGAAAACACACAAATAGCCAATAATCACATGAAGAGAGCTCAACATTCATCAAATCAAAGGTAAGATACTACTTCAGACTCATTAGGATGACTATTTAAAAAAAACACACACACAGAAAATAACAAGCATTGGTAAGAACGTGCAGAAATTGGAACCCTTGTACACTAGTAGTGGGAATGAAAATGTACAGTTGCTTTGAAAATAGCCTAGTAGTTACTCAAAAGATTAAATATAGAGTTATAAGACCCAGTACTTCCACCCAAGAGAAGTGAAAACATATGTGCACACAAAAGCTTGCACATGAATGTTCATAGCAGCATTATTTATAATAGAAAAAAGATGTAAACAACCCAAATGTCCATTAAGGGCTGAATAGATAATCATATGTGGCATATCATTTGTTAAAAACAAGACAACAGGCTTTACATGGACTTGCTTATGCTAAGCCCCAAGTCACCAAACCAACTTAATTACAATTTCAGCTCTGCTAGAAATGGAATCAAACCAGTCATCGCCTGATCAGCACTATCTAGGAAATCTGCCCGGTAGACCTCTGCCATTCCCTCAAGTAAAGTCGCTTTGCAATATCCAACCTGCTTTTTTGCTAGTGTAACTTCCTTGTTCTCCCTCCCTTCTGCCTATAAAAGTCTTTTATTTTGTACAGATCCTTGGAGCTCCTTTCTATTCGCTAGATTGGCTACTTCCCAATTTAAATTAATTTTTGCTCAAATAAACATTTTTAATATGCCTCAATTTATCTTTATCACCATATGAAGAAATATTACTTGGCCATAGAAAGGAATGAAGTACTGAAAGATGCTGCAACATGGATGAATCTTGAAAGAACCAGTCACAAAAAACCAACATATTGCATGACTCTATTTGTATGAAATGTCTAGTAGAGGCAATTCCGTAGAGACAGAAAGTAGACAAGCGGTCACTAAGGGCTGGGGGGAGGTGGTGGTGATGATGTGGGCGTGGGTGACGGCTAACGAGCACAAGGTTCCTCGTGGAGGTGATGGTCTGCAGAATGACTGTGGTGCATTTTGTACAACTTTGTTACTGTACTAAAAACAAAAACCATTGCATGGTATACCTAAAGAGGCGAACTGTTTAGTATATGGATTAAATAACAATAAATTTGTTTACAAGAAAAAAAGAAAAATGAACCCCGTACCAGACCACCTGGGTTTAACGCCCATCTCTGCCCCTGACTGGCTGTGTGACTTTAGGAATATTAGTTAACTTGAGTATGCCTTCACCTCCCCATAAACAGAGATTATTAATAATAGTTCCTACCTCACAGGCTTGTTGTAAGGATTAGAGTCAATACATGAAAAGACTTAGAACAGCGTCTGGTAGAGAAAAACTGTCGTCACTTATACCCAAAGTATAAATTCTCAAGATAGTATCTCCTCCTCATGACCTTGCTCTGTTTCTTTTCACGACTATTTGAAAGAGAACGTGGCACGCTCAATCTTTCGGGTCTTCTTTTACAGAACAGTGGGAGAGCGGAAATAAAACATTGCTGGAAGCTCCAGCGTCTTCATTCGGACTTACTAGCCGCCTTTATAGCGGACGCCTTCCACCTGGTTTGACCCTCTAGGCTTCCCATTCTTTTGGCGTCAGCGCGCATGCGCGGAAGCCGCTTGCCCTTTTGTCTCAGCGCTTCTGCGGTTCTGACAATGGCGGCTCGCGGCGTGGGCAAGTTGACCCTTTTACACCGGTGTGCTCAGAGAAGTCGGCTCCTGCGTCCAGCCCACAGGCTTCTGAGCTGCCCAGGAACGGTGGCCGCAGACGCCAAGAGAGAAGAGCAGTCCTCGGGGAGCGCGAAGACAGGTGATGGCGTCGTGGCCTCGGTTTGCTCTATAGCCCGGTCCGACCGCGGGCGAGGGAAGGGGGAAGAGACTGGGATCGCGGGCGAACGTGTGGCCCGTGGAAACGGCCGTGGAACCTTTGGCAATAGGGTGAGGCTGATGTCCTGTGCTCCTCTGATATCACTAGGGCGACCTGGGGCAGTCTCTGTTGCGCGTGGTGGTGGTGGGCGTGTGATGTCATTTTCTTGGCGGACTCCTGTGCACCGTAGTAAAATTGCTTAAACCTCTAAAGTTCAGGTCGAGAGCACAATTTGCTAGTATTTTACAATCTGGCGAAATAATGTTCCCAATAATGTCATGGATGCCACACACCGGTGAGTGACTTCATGATTCACAGTTGTATCTGATTTTGATACAAATTGCTGATAGAGGCCAAGTATAGTGAAATCTTGATGAATAACCAGGGTTCCTGGCTTTCAGATGTAGGGCTTTGCCAATGAAGTGTACTGCTTTTGACTTCTTTTATCCGTTTTACGCAAAATAAACCTGGTAACAGATTTGCATGCAGTGGAACAGGCTGTTGCCCCGCAGGCATTCTGAATGTATATGCTTGTGTATTGACAAGCCCACTATTACTGAACCCCTCTTGTGGTCCAAGAACTGTGTAGGTTATTTGCAACCCTTAAAACAGTCTAGCAAGAAATGTGTCAGTGTCTCCATTTTACAGATGTAGAAAGAGGCTCAAAGAGCTGAATGTCTTTTGCAGTAACTCAGTCACATTAGCTGAGTTAATTTAGACTCAAGTGGAGCTGTAAACAAAATGTGTTGAATTCATATTTCTTGGAGCTGTAGTTTTAAGATATGAAGTTGTTTCTGGGAACAGTTCTAAAGTAAGCTAAGCAAGCAAAATATTTTCCCATAAATAAATGATAGGATTGCTTTCCTCATCAGACTCAACAGTGAGAAATGTTGGTTAATATGACATTTCGTTGGACTGCTGATTGGATTGTATTTAGAAGATGCTTCTGTTAAAAATTCTTAAGGAACTGAAAATTTGACTAAGGATTATACCAGAGAAAGTATTAGAATTTAACATCTGTATAGTTATTTTATTTAAATTTCAGAGTGCTTTTGTATGCTCTGAAAAAATATGACTCTTTAAAGTAGGTATGGAAGGAATTACTATTACGTTATTTGATAGATGAGGAAATAGGCTAGTCCAAATGGCTAGGTGCTACTTACCCAGCTGTAAGGTAAGAATAAAACCTTCTGATTCCAAGGCTACTCACTTATTACAGCTTTATTGTTTTTCTTAAGTGTGTTTCATTTTGTATCATTAGGCTAATATAACTGGCTAAGCATTCAGGGACTCCTTTGGGGCATAACAAGTAACAAAATCCTCATTTGAATTTCTTCAGTTTTAAAAAGAGATGATAACTACACTTTCTACTCACTTAGAAGCATATAATTTTATAATTGAAAGGAACTTGAGAAATATCCAATTCAGTTTTTCACTCAGTGTGGGAACTCATTGCCGAAACATCCCTAGTAATATTTTCTAGTAACAAGGAAGACACTGTTTCATAAATAAGGAATTTGATTTTTGGTCAAGTTCTAATGGTTGAAAAATGTTTATAATGAGCTAAAATCTACCAATTTCCCATTTCCATGTTAACCTTAGTTTTGACATAGTTTTCATGTGAGTAGTGGAAGGAAACCTGGTTTAAGAATAATAATTACGTAGTATATTTTCAGGACTCTTGGGTGCAGGTGACAGAAACGAATTCAGATTAGCTTCAGTAGAAAAGGGAGTAATACCAAACCCTATAACCAAACTCCAGAAAGAGACATAGTTGCTTTAAGGTTGACTGGATGGATGTGATCTGTGTGAGGTATTGTTTTCCTCAGCTGTTGTTTGGTGGCCTCATTATCTGATTCTTCTACTTGGAGATGTTGATGGTGGGGACCATGGCCACCAGTAGGTCCGTGTTCACGTGTTCATAGCTTTCTTCAAATGAAGGGAAGAATAAAAATAATCGTTTACCTGAATTTGAAAAATTCTAAGAAAGAGCTTTTTATTGATCTATGAGGATGTCTTGGAGTTTGCTGAAATCAAGGCACAGTGTGTTTGCAGTATTTCCTTTATTAGTTTTATAACAACCTTTTGAAAGAAAATGAGGCTAAAGGCCTCTTTTATTTCCATGCATCAGTTACATTTTCTATTTAATCTCTTTGGAATTTTGTCGAGTGTACTGATACTAGATTTGGTGGATTATAATCTCTAGAATATACCATTCCAGAGTTTTAGAAGAAGCACTTTTAAGCCACCCAACTATAAGTTAAGCATGTTGGATTAAAAAATGAGTTCCTGCCCTGGCCAGTTTGGCTCAGTGGTTAGAGTGTGGGCCCTTGGACTGAAGGGTCCCATGTTCATTCCGGCCAAGGGTATGCACCTCAGTTGCAGGCTGATCCCTGGTCCTGGTCTAGGTGCGAGTGCTGTAGGCAACCATTCGATGTGTCTCACATCAATGTTTCTCTCTCTGTCCCTCCCACTCTGAAAAGCAACGGAAAAAATGTCCTTGGATGAGGATTGAAAAGATTTTTTTTTTTAAGTGAGTTCCTGAGATTTAGTGTTTGGCTTTAACTTGATTTTCTTTTTCCTTATACTTGGTTCACTTGTTGATCTTTTCTTTGTGGTCAGTGGATCAGTAGTGTTTAATTCTTGACTATCTCAGCTCTTGTCTCCATTTCCTGTGATTATAAAACCCCTAACCTCTAGAGTGGTTTTCAATAAAAATAAAAAAATGTACCCTATATTTCTTTAGTAAAATTATCATGAGCTCTTTATGAGCAGCAACTAGGTTTTAAATTCTTTGATTTCCCTGCGCACATTATAGTTGATAATTCATTGTTAATTGTTTGAGCCTGATTAAGACCCTAACAAAGAAAAACTGTCATAACTTCACTATATTAAACTTCTAACCTCATTGTCTCATTACACTCAAGCTTGTGAAATTTCAGGCTGTGAAATGTTACAACTTACACAGATTTTATATGTGTGTATTTGTGGAAATGTTAAATGAGTGACTTTACTTTCCTGCTTTTGCTTTTAAAATTTTGTGGAACTCTTTTTAGCACTATGCATTGAATATAGTAAATCAAAACAGAGAAAGTAGACAGTTTTAATGATAGTCACAAGAGAATGGTAAAATGAAAATTGAAGTAGTATAGCTTTGTCCTTAGAAGAGAAGAAAGAAGATAAAATTAGGATAAAGTTGGCTTTAGTTAGATATAAAATTTTTATGTACCTTATCAAAATGTGCTTTAAATTTTACACAGGTATGTGTAAATGGTTTTGTCTCATTCATAGGCTCTGAAGACGGGACTCCCAAAAAGAGATTCTCTGAGGTGCAGAAAGAAAGACGAGAACAGGCACAGCGGACTATTTTAATACTTTGCCCAAATAAAATCAGTGAAAAAAAGTTTCTCAAGTATTTATCCCAACATGGACCTATTAATAATCATTTCTTCTTTGAAAGCTTTGTAAGTATTTGAAAAACAGTATAACTTATTTTTATTTCTTGCCTTTTGCAGTATGATAAAGTTACATTCTCTTTTGCTATCCTACATTTTTTTCTTATCTAAATTTCTTTAATGAGGTATTTTTTGAGATATGAGAATAGGACTCCTTACTGGAGGATTACAGAATTATAAGCAGTGTATAAGCGAAGGATTTCATTATTTGAATACTTTAAGTAATCCCATTGTCTTAGGGATAAAGGCCAGTGGGAGGGATTTTTGTTTTGCCTTTTAATTTTCTATTTTAGCATTCTTTTCAGCTTTTCTTGACTATTACCACTTTATAGTAGTCCTGTTTTTAATCTGTTCATAATGATTAAAACCAATGCTCCTGTTAGAAGCGTATCATTTGCAAATTTTAAAAATTACTATTTTCTCATGTTAGGATAATTGCTTTGAAATATGAACTAAAATATTGTGGTAAATATATCATTTTGAAATGTGTTCTATTTTTATGTTTTTGATACAGGGTCTTTATGCTGTTGTAGAATTTTGTCAAAAGGAAAGTGTAACTTCTCTGCAGAATGTAACTCGTACTCCGAGCCTGGGCACAGAGGCTGCAATTCCATTCAGATCACGTTTCTTCAATTTTAAGTTGAAGAATCCATCAAACCAGACTTCTGAACAGTCATGTATACCATGTAGTAATCAGTCTCCTCCTTCAAACAAGAAGCTTTTTGAATTACTTTGTGATGCTGAAAGTGTAAGTTTATAGGTATACTTCCCCAACTTTAAAAAATGTATTTGCATTATTTTGTATATTACGAGTTCTTATTATTAAATATTCAAACTACAGAATATGTTGAGTGAACAGTGGAAGTAGTCCTTCCCCATTCCCTGCCCACAATTCCCATTTGTACTCCTCAGAAGTAATCACATTCTTCCAAAGTTTTGGGCCATTAGACTATTCAGGCTTTCTTTCTCTTGTCAACATAATGACATAATTTGTATGTGGCATTATTCTCCAAATTTTAAAATATCTTTTTTCTGGTTTTGTCTGTTTTTTTCCACTTTAATAATGTTTATGTTAGTTTTGGTTTTATTAGACTTGTCAGAGGTTTAGCTAGTTTAGTAGTCCTTTCAAAGAATCAGTTCATGGTTTTATTTATCAAATTAACAGTTTGGTTTGATTTTCTAATTTTTAAAATTTTATTTCTGGCCTTTCATAGTTCTTTTATTTTCTTAATATTTTCAAATATGGACATTTAAGGCTATGATTTGTATTTTAAATATTTAATTCCAGCCCACACCTTCAAAATGTAATCATTTTAGCATCAGTCATATGACTGATGCTAGTATACACACACACACACACACAATATACACACATACACGTATATAAGATTGTTATTTTAGGGAACATAGATCTTGGGCCTTCATTACTTGAAGCAATGCTTATTTCTGGTGTTTCTTGCCTTTAACATTAGTTCTTCTGTCCCCCCCCCCCAACTTTTTAAAAAATGTCTAGCTTTTTGGTTGTTTTTGACCTCCACTTCTAAGCATTTTAATATTTTCATTTTCCTAAAACAATACTTTGTACTCATTGCCTAAGAAAAGTAGTAGTTTTAATTCTGGTTAACTTTTATTTTGCTAGTGTCATTATTTCTCAGTGCTTTTTAAAGGGTATTTTAAAAAATCTTTTAAGGGTGAAGAAAAAAGATTGCATATTTTTAAGGTAGGTCTCCAATGTCATTAAATCTCTAGAAGTAAAATGAGAATTATTTTATATGACTTGTACATTTTCTATATTTTTTGTTTTTGTTTTGGCCAGCTAGATAGATGATCAGCTGAACACGCTCTTGAAGGAGTTCCAGCTCACAGAGGAGAACACAAAGCTCCGCTATCTCACCTGTTCTCTCATTGAAGACATAGCAGCTGCATATTTTCCAGATTGTGCAGTCAGACCCTTTGGCTCTTCAGTGAACGGTTTTGGGAAATTAGGATGTGATTTGGACATGTTTTTGGATCTAGATGAAATTGGAAAATTCAGTGCTCAGAAGGTAATTATATTTCTTTAGATACTAAAATTAAGATATTAGAAAAGTAAAGAAAATCTATTTATAAAATTATAACTTGACTTCTAAACTTAGTAAGTATTGTGGTTAAAGAATATGGTCTATTTGATATTGATTCTTTGGAATTGTAGTCTTTCTTTGTATTTGTTTAATATGTGATAATTTTTTTGGTGATTATTGTATACAAACAATATGGTTCTTTTCAAGAGTTCAGAAGTTTTTTGGTGAGGCTAAAATTACTTATTGTGTTATTCAAATTATCTGTATCTTAACTAATTTCTTATCTGTGTGATCTAGTTATTGAAATGTTTTTGAATCTCATGGTGTTTGGCTTTGTTAACTTCTTAGAATTCTTTTGATTTTTTTGTTTCGTTCAATGGCTATATTAGGTACATATAGGTATATGGTTATTATATCTTATTGGGGTCATTTATCATTAAATTATGTTATTTCTAAATGCTTTTTTCTTCAGTTCTTTTGTTTGTTTAGATGGCCACTTGCTATTTGCCTCACATGTCTTTTATGTTTTTCTTTTCCGCTTTTATATATGTTACATTTTGGTTATATCTCTCATAAACAACAAATCACTAAATTTTATGCTTTTACTCAAATCTGTGAGTCTTTAGTTCAATGTATTTGTTTATTATTAATGATAATTTTTGGATTAATTTCTAATTTTTATTTTCTATTTTTAATACTTTTTCATTACTTTTTATTCCCTTTCTTTCCTCCTGCTATTGGATTAATGCTTTCTTTATTCCCACCTCCCCTTTTCTCACAGTTTAGAATTTATATATTCCATTCATATTCTTATTAACCTTCATGTCTAACAGTAAAGTTAACCAATATCTCTGCCATCCTCCCCAGAACTGTAAGGGATGTGTTAATTACAACTTTGAAAAGGCTTCTGTGTTTTTATAAAGTGTTAGATTTTTTGACTGTCTTTTCTTATGTATTTTTAACTATTAGTCATCTCTACGTGGATATCCAATTGACACTTCAGAGTTAACATTTTGAAAACAAAACTTATTTTTATCTCTTGTAAATATCCTTTATACATTTTAATAAATGTTCTTACATATGCTTAATTAGCAGTATTTTAGCTTTCCTCACTTTTGCCATCTTTTTTTGTTTGTTTTTGTTAATCCTCACCCAAGGATATTTTTTCCATTAATTTTTAGAGATAGTGGTGGAAGGGGGTGCAGGGAGAGACATCAGTGTGAAAGAGACACATTGATTGGTTGCCTTCTGCATGAGCCCTGACCAGGGTGCGGGATCGAACCTAAGATCCTTTGGTGCCCAGGCTAACACTCTAACCAGTGAGCCACACTGGCCAGGGTGTCTTCTTAATTCTGCTTCTAAGTTACCTTTTGTGTTCCCTTAATTTACATCCTCAAAGCTATGGTCACACAGTCCCTTATAAACTCTCACTTAGATTATTGTCACAACATCCTGCTTTCTACTTCTTTATTTCTTGTGTCATGTCTTGGTATTCCAACCTTCAGTCTGTACAGCATACTAGCGTTCTTAAAACACAGGTTGGGTCTTCTCATAAACTTAGAATGGTTCATCTCTTTAGCTTAGTATTGAAATGATTTGCCTCTTAATTTTAGTAATCATTTATCATGACATATTTTCACACACCTAGTTTTCTACTTACATAATTTAATTATCATTTCCAGACTTTTAGAATATGAATAATAACCAAACACTTCTTCTGTCCCTTCAGAGAGGAGTCCTTTCTTCCTCCATTCCCGGACTGTCAGGTGTCAATTCTTGCAGCTTTCAAGGCCTAGTTCTGATGCTGCCTTTTTTATTTTTATTTTTTGTAATTTTTTCATTAATTTTTAGAGAGAATGGAAGGGAGGGAGAGAGAGAGAAACATTGCTGTGAGAGAGACACATTGATTGCTTGCCTCCTGCATGTGCCCTGATTGGAGCTGGGGATTGAACCAGCAACCCAGGTACATGCCCTTGACTGGGAATCAAACTCATGACCCTTTGATGTGCAGCTGACACTGATCACTGAGCCACACCGGCCAGGGCATGACTCTGCCATCTTGAAACTGTCCGTGATTTTTTTTTTCTCCAGTCCAATCAAAATTAATCACTTCTGTGTTGTTATATCTTCTATTTCTGTCTGTCTATAAATCCCATGTTATGTTTAGTTAGTGGTTGATATATGTCTTACTGTATCATAAACTTCGGAAGGACAGGTACCCTGGCTATTCATTTTGTATCCCACATAGTACCTTGCATACTTAATATGCTCCATATACACTTACTGAATTGAAACTGGCCAAAGAATACAAATCACATAAAAATGAATGGATAAGTCTTATACTAACATGTACTTGAAATTAAATTTCTGACCAAGATACTCAGTTGTGTTAGACTCTTTTAAATAAAAGACTTGACTGAATAATCAAGGAGCTTAGTAATGTGTTGTAATATTTGAAAGCCTAGGTTCTGTAGCCAGACTCTGTAATTCTACTTACTAGCTGTATGATCCTGGGTAAGTTATTTACCATCTCTGTGCCTCAGATGTCCTAGCTATAAAATTGGGACATTACTGTAGTATCTGTCTCATACAGTGCTTGAAGGGATTGATTGTGCTAATGTATGTGAAATACTTAGGACAGTGTTAAGTACTTAATAAGTGTACAGATGTTGACCACTATCAGCAATAGTCGTATTAATTTATTATATAAGTAAGAAACAAAATTTTCTGTTGGAAGCTGAGAGAGGAGTTGGAAACTTATAGTTGGGTCTTAGATTTCTGAAATACAGCTAGTACTTAGAAAAAGATATTTTAACTAATATAGTGCTCCATTCTCAGTAAACAGTGTGGCATTATTTTGTATGTAGGTTTAACTTTGCTGTGTAGTTAAGAATGTATACTTTGAAATATTTGCTTAACATTATAATTGCTTTGCTAATAGAAACATTAAAAATGAAATATAATGAAAAACATAAAGCACTTTATTTATTTGTTTGTTTGTTTATTTATTTATTTTTATTAATTTCAGAGAGAGGAAGGGAGAGGAAGAGAGAGAGTTGAAGCATCAATGATGAGAGAGAATCGTTGATCGGCTGCCTCCCACACGTCCCTGACTGGAGATCGAGCCTGCAACCCGGGCATGTGCCCTGACTGGGAATCTAACTGAGATCTCCTGGATCCTAGGTCATTGTTCAACCACTGAGCCACACCCGGCCGGGCACATAAGCTCTTTTAAATTCATCAAATTCTTAGCAAAGCTTAGCAAATTCTTTGAAAGCTTTATGCACTCTCCTTCTTCCTTTTACTTCTGAGTACTTTGTGCCTGAGTTGAGGGCAGTTAGGAAGCATGTGTTAGACTGTTGATTGCCTTATGCACTATGTGGACTGTCCTGTGTAGCACAGGCACTAAACAGATGATTTACTTATTTACTTACTAAAATTGTAAATTTTCATAAATTTTTTAATGTTTGAAAGATGCTTACATGTGAAATGTGTCATCTAACTTATCACAGAGATTATTTTAGCACAAAATCCTAAGTTAAAACTTGCCTTTGCTCTTTCAGTTTTTCTTTTTCTAATAGGTTTCTATATCCTAGTGGATTTAAGTAACAGAGGTAAAAATTGGTAGCTAAGTCCTATTTTCTGTTAACTAAATTATTGCTGTGCTCAAGGTACTTAACTTCTGTTTTATTTTTGTTAGATAGAGGCATAATACTAGTGAGATTAGGAAGAACATGCAATAATATTTTAAGAATTTATCTGAAATTAAGTAGTGCTATGAGGAATAACAACATTAAAAAGAAATATTTATTGCACTGGCCAGGGGACTTAGTCAGTTGGAGTGTTGTCCCATACACCAAAAGGTTTTGGGTTTGATTCCCTGTCAGGGCACATACCTAGGTTGCAGGTTTGATCCCAGTCAGGGCACATATGGGAGGCAACCAACTGATATTCCCTCCCTCTCCTCCTCCCCACCTCTCCCCCCTCCTACTCTCCCCCTCTCTCCCTCTCTCCCTCTCTCCCCCTCTCCCCCTCTCCCCCTCTCCCCCTCTCCCCCTCTCCCCCTCTCCCCCTCTCCCCCTCTCCCCCTCTCCCCCTCTCCCCCTCTCCCCCTCTCCTCCTCTCTTCCTCTCCCCCTTCCTCTCTCTCTAAAATCAATAAAAACATATCCTTGGGTAAGCATTAAAAAAATTATTCATTGATTTAGCTGTCTATGAAGAATTTTTCTAACTTTTGTCTATCTGATAGAGGAGAGTAATTTTTAAGAGGACCTTACTTTTGCTCATAATTGCAGTTTTTTATTTCTGTGCAGAATTCATGTGTCTATCTACCTCATGTGATTCTCCATCTCTTGCTTCTTATGTTAGCCAGATTAGACTAGTTATGCTTTGGTAAATGACTCCCAATTTCAGTGACTTACACATCACTGGTTATCTTTTGGTAAGGCTATGTGGCCAAAGCAAGTCAGCAGGACACTCTAGATATTGTGTCTCTCCAGCACCCAGGCTGACCACGGTTTCATCTCCTGTGCACCTGCTATCACTGAAGCAGTGGGAAGGCAAAGTGGAGGATTGAGCTCTGGGTTTTTAAGCCTCTGCCTAGAAGTGATGCATGAAGCCTCTGCTCACAGTTCATTGGCAAAGCAGGTCATTTGACTGTGCTTAACCACAGAGGGGAAGGAACATGATACCTTAATTGTCAGAAAGTCGTTGCAGAAATTTTGGTGAATAGCTTTAATAACTGTCACATTCCTGCTCGTAGTTCACAGTTTCTCCAATTTCCTGGCTCCTAAATCCATTACAGTAAACTCTTGATTTTTTTTTTTTAATCTTCATTCTTAAAAGTATTACAGATGTCCTCCTTTTTTACCCATTGACCCCTTCTACCCTGCACCATGATCTCACGTAACATGTTGAATCTAAAGAACATAATGAACTGATGAACAAAATAGGTTCACTGACATAGAAGCATGGAACAGACTGACGATTCTCAGAGAGAAGGCAGGGGTGAGTGGGTAGGAAGGGAGAGATTAACCAAAGAATTTATATGCATAAATGCATAACCCAAGGACACAGACAATAGTGTGAGTAAACTCTTGATTTAATGGACATTGGATTTAAGGGACAGAATTTCCGGTCCATATGTCATATGTGAAAATTAACACCCTGTTAATTATGAAATGATTTTAACTAAGATTTGCTTAAAATTACATTAACAGGTTATTTTTTGTTATTCATTGTTTTTAACAAATTTTAGTGAATAGACCATATGTTGGAAAATACACTGTAGTAATTTTGCCGACATAAATATTACATATCTACAATTATAGTCTATACATTTCAATCCAAGAGTCACCGCTCATAACGTTCAGCGAATGATCCGCATGGGATCACACCGCATTACAGGTGGTAATTGGTTCTGTTGTCGCCTGATGTGACTTTCTACAGCAGTTTTAACTTGGTGTCCTACTTAACTTGGTGCCCTATAATGCACTAAGCCATGGCCCAGCTGTGTGCGTTTGTTTACTCGCAGTGACGTGAATGCAGGCATTTACTAGACCTATTCAGAATAAATTTAAAATTACTTAATACATATAGAAAGCTTTTCTGTGAAATTAAACTTTTCATACATACTTAATTTTAATTACACAAATGTGTCTACGTAAGTAAAAACAGGTAAACTAATTTGTCAATTTTTAAACATACTCATTCAGAAAACCTACTTTATTATATAACCAACTTTCGGCTTTATCAGACACTCCATTGCCTAAATAAGTTCATTATATCGAGGTTTTATTGTACTTAGGCCTGTTTTTCACTGGTGTCATTTTTCACTTCTGTTACTGCAATGATTTTATTCTCATTTATATTATTTAATTTTTAAAAAATCTCATCTCCTTTCTTCTGAGTGTTCTAACCCTTCCTTTGCAGCTGAGTCCAGCATTTCTCCTCTACCATTTAGTTTGATACTATTCTCTCTATTGCTTTCTTTTGTCATCCTTAGATGATTTGATCCCAGATATGTCTTTTTTCTTGTAGACCTGCATAATCTTTCTTAAATTTATTGGGGTGACATTGGTCAGTAAAATTACGTTTCAAGTGTACAATTCTATAATACATCATTTGTATATTGCATTGTGTGTTTACCACCCAAAATCAAATCTCTTCTGTCACCAAATATTTTACCCCCTTTACCATTTACCATCTCCCCTACTCTCCCACCCTTCTTTCTATCTGGTAACCACCACTGTTTTCTGTGTCTATGAGTTTTTGTTTGTTTGTTTGTCTTGTTTGTTCATTTGCTGCTTTCAGTTTTGTATCCCACATTTGAGTGAAATCATAGGTTCTTGACTTTTTTCCGTTTTGACTTATTTCGCTTAGCATAATATTCTTAAGATCCATGTTGTCGCAAATGACAGTATTTCCTTTTTTCTTATGGCTGAGTAGTATTTCATTGTATGTATGTACCACTTCTTTATCCAGACATCTATTGAAGGGCACTTTGTTTGTTTCCATGTGTTGATCACCATGAATAATACTGCAATAAACATATGGATGCATATATCTTTATGAATGAATGTTTTCGGTTTGATGCCAAGAAGTGGGGTTGTTGGGTCATATGGTAACTCTATTCTTAATTTTTTGAGCAACCTCCATACTGTTTTCCATAGTGGCTATACCAGTTTACATTCCCACCAGCAGTGACTTGAGGGTTCCTTTTTTTTTTTCTTTTAAATATATCTTTATTGATTTAAGAGAGAGGAAGGGAGAGGGAGAGAGAGAGACAGAAACATCAACGACAAGAGTCATTGATTGAGCCCGCAACCCGAGCATGTGCCCTGACCGGGAATCGAACCCTGATCGCCTGGATCCTAGGTCGACACTCAGCCGCTGAGCCACACCCGGCTGGGCGAGGGTTCCTTTTTTCTTCACAACCTCTCCAACACTTATTTTACTTGTCTTTTTGATGATAGCCCTTCTAACAGATGTGAGGTGGTATCTTACTGTAGTTTTGATTTGCATTTCCCTAATAGGTAGTGAAGTTGAGTATCTTTTCATATATCTGCTGGCCGTTTGTATGTCTTCTTGGGAGAAGTCAGACCTACTTAATTTTGATAGAAGATGTTTTCCTTTCTTTGCTTTTTCATTAAGGAGCTCTATACTTTATTGATTCCTCTTGTTTGGGTTTTTCCTTCCATATAAATTTGTGTGTTTATATTTTAAAACAATGGACAAGGAAACAAAAGTTAGAAAGATGTTATAATAAAGGAACTAAACTAGATTTTTGAAATTTTAACGTTTTTAAGGGATATCTATTTTTTAATATAATACAGAAGTTTGCTAGTAAATAGAAATCTATCTAGATGGCAAAACTCAGTAGAGAAAATATAACATGTTGATTTGTGGGGATTGTTTGTATACATGTCACATTTGTGTATTTTTAAATCTTTTTTTCTGATCATAAAGTAATAGTTACAAAAATGTATAATGTAAATATCTCTGATGGTCCCACCACCTCCAGAGATAACTACTCTGAATAGTTTATTTTATTCTGGATTTTTTTTCTTTTCATGTAGAAATGCTTTTTTTCCCTTCTTCTTTTAAAGAGGACTTGATTGATTTTTAGAGAGAGAGGAAGAAAGAGCTTAACATCAGCTACCTCCTGCATACCCCCTCCTGGAGATTGAGCCTGCAACCTCTGCATGTGCTCTGACCACAACCTCTCAGTGCACTGGATGATGCCCAACCAACTGAGACTAGAAATGCCTAGTTTTTTTAACACAAAGTTGATCTTTATAGATTATAACTTAATCTACACAGATAACTTGATGCCGCCCCCCCTTCCTCCCCAGTTAATAGGGTTTTGGCAGTTCAATCTACTGCATCATTTTCAATGGCTACAAAATATTCCCTGGAATGAATGTATGATAGTTTACTTAACCAGGCCTTTATTTTTTAGACAACTAGGGTGGTATCTTTTTTCCCACTTTATTGCCAACTATATTAGGTAATATCCTTTGATTGTACATAGTAGAAATCAATCCAAACTAGCTTAAACAAAGGAAAAACAGTAGTAAAGGAAGCATTATAGAACCCAGGGCCAGGGACATGGATGAGCCTTAGGAAAGAACTAGAACTGGGAAGTGTAAACTATCTAGAATTCATCAAGTGTTCTTTCTTTTCTCTCTCCCCACAAGTTTGCTTTTAAAATCTTTCTCCCCTTCATTCTGTTCTCCCTCTCCTTCCATTGATTTTCTTTACATTTTCATCTTGGGATATAGAATGCAGCTGCCTTAAAACTTGTGAGTTACATACTTCAGCCACACAATTGTCTCTAAACCTCAGTTCCAATTCGTAATAGAGATCTCTGGATGAATGAATAGTACACTCCTACAGTGCTTAGATCACCTGCCCAGGCCTGGTCCACTCAGCTGAGTAAGGGGGTGGATTTCCATGATTAACATTTTTGGGGCCTGGATCCTTTTAGTAGGAATGAGTTCCAGAAGAGAGTGTTTGAGGTTGGAGAGCCTCACAGATAATGCTGCATGAATGAAGCTTTGTAAATTGATTCATTTATGCAAGTTTTCGTTTGGGGTAATGTCCTTGTATTTTAATAGCTAGATCAAAGTATACATTCTGTCAGCCTTTCTGTCTTTGCCAGACTGATAAATGAAAAGTCTCATTATTTTAATTTCTCTTGTTTCTAGAAAACAAGAACATCTTTTACTATGTTTCTTAGTTAGTTTTTTGTTCTGTTAATTTCTTATTCAAGTCTTTTTCCCATTTTTTTAATTGGGTTTTCCTCCCTTTTGTATGTATAAAACCTTTATAAATTAGGGAAAGTAGCCCTTTATGTGTCTTTTATCTAGTAGTGAATGTATGTTTTGCCTTAAGATTGTTTTAATTTTTATGTAATCATATTTCTTCTTTTGTGTGTTCTAGAATTTTTTGTAATGCTTAGAGAATCCTTCAGTACTATGAGATTATAAAAATATTCACTCATTGTGCTTTTTACATTTAAGTTTTTGATTCATGTTGAATTTACTTTGGTTTTTGGACCAAAGTAGGCACTTAGGGTTTTTGTTTTTTTTAATAATGCATTTGTTGAATACTAATTTTCCCCCAGTAATTTGCAGAGTTCATTTTATTAAGTATTACATTCTTATATATAGTTTAGTCTGTTTATACTGTCCTTTCTTGTGTTGATCTACTGATCTTGGGCATGTACTATCAAGTCTGCTTTTGGCTGTATTGTTTTTTGTTTTTGTTTTGTTTGTTTATTTTTGCCAGGAATGATTTAGAGCATTCTTTTGAAAAAGTTTATGTAAGAAATTCCTTTTTATAAAAAGCTCCTATTTACAAATGTTTTTATTACTCAGGCCTCAGGAAATTTTCTGGTGGAATTTCAAGTGAAAAATGTTCCTTCAGAAAGAATCGCAACTCAGAAGATCCTGTCTGTGATAGGAGAATGCCTTGACCACTTTGGCCCTGGTTGTGTGGGTGTACAAAAAATATTAAATGCTCGGTGTCCCCTGGTGAGGTTCTCACACCAGGCCTCTGGATTTCAGTGTGATTTGACTACTAACAATAGGTATGATCTCTTGAGTTTATCATCTTAAATGTGAATATTGTAAGGGATTAGCATAGTTTTTCTTGTACAGAACAGTTTAGTGGCTTTGGATTCTTAGACATACTTTAATAATAATCTTTTAAAGATTTGAATGCTCGGATTGAAAAGTAGGAAATACTTTCTCTTATGCTATACATACTAGTTTTTTGGTATTTGTAAATAAAATGTTAGGATATTGTGTTAAAATGTTATCATACCTAACATCATCTTCTGGAAGAATTGTTATTTCATTGATCGTAATTACTTATGCTGCCTGATAACATAAATGTACCTATAGTACATAGTCTTCTCTATATATACTTAGAAAATAGAGTGGCAACTTGAGTTTGACCTCTGAATTACCTCCAGATACAGTCAACTTTGTGTCCTAAACAAATACAGTATTTACTTAAGTCAGAAAGTAGTGTGAGCAGCTTTCGACTGTGTTGTTTCTGTTCTGTAGCATATTTTCATACTCTCATTACTTTTTTGTTCTTATTAGGGAAGACTTTTTAATTGAGAAGTTTATTTTTTAACTCTAGTATTCTCACTGAATGCATTTCATTTCACTATATTATCTATTACATAAGTAATCATAACTAAAAAGGTTCAGAAAATTCTACCTAGAGCAGTTTTAATTAAACTCAAGTGTTCACCAACAAGACAGCGCTGAGTACTTCTGCATTTCTTTCAAGTAGCCCATGGAGTAAAAATAAGTAAAAATATGTACTGAACTTTCTAACATTATGTTTTCTTTCTAATATCTAAAATAGAACAAAATGACATTTATATTTGTCTGTGATAGTGTTATTCTCATTATCTTGTTGGGACAGGTTTTTAAAAATTTGTTTTAATGTGCTTCAGGGTTTTAATCCTTGCATTATTTTTTTATTTTAGATATTTTACACTATTTGGTATTTATTTTTAGCTTCATTTACATAGATAAAACATTTTTATCCTAAAATAAAGATAACATTATCACAAGTTGCATAAAAACACAGAGCTTTTATAAAAATGATTTAGACATTTTGAAGTTGATACTGTTAAATGATTTTGTGCCCTCTGTTCTTTGAGAAATTACAAGACATGTTTTTGATCAGTAGGAACTTAAATATTTACAATTACTTCTTATTGCCCGGCTGGGCGTGGCTCAGCGGTTGAGCGTCGACCTAGGATCCAGGCGATCGGGGTTCAATTCCCGGTCAGGGCACATGCCTGGGTTGTAGGCTCGATCAATGACTCTCTCATCATTGATGTTTCTGTCTCTCTCTCTCCCTCTCCCTTCCTCTCTCTGAAATCAATGAAGATATTAAGAAAAAAAAATTTTAAATTACTTATTAATCTTTACATTATAACATTATGACTAGGAAACTTATGGAAAATAGACTCTGAAGTTTGATTTCTTAATAGACACTTTATCCTTGTGGGTTTTGGTTTTTATAAGTAGTAGACTTAAGTAATTTTGGTTGAATTTTAAGACATTTATACTTGATAAAATAAGTAGAATATTTAAATAACGATGGTGTAAAACTGAGGAGCAAAGCCCCTCACTTACTTTTATTGATAGTTATTAAAGAGCACTTATATAGTGTTTCACTTATTTAAGTCATGTTTAGGAACTTTGATTTAAAAATTTTAAGTTTTAGAACTACATTGTAATTGTCAACATTTAGAAGAATGTTTTAATGGTAATGAATGTATTTGATATTCAACCATTCACATTAAATTTTATATTGCAAATACATCATACTTTTGATTATCTGGTCTTGGTGTTCTGAATACATTCAGATATAGGAAGATATATTTAGATATGTTTCCAGATATGTGCTTTATTCTACTTTGGGAATCATAATTTGGGGGGTTGAAAATTTTTTTAATTTTTCTCTTTGGAAGGATTGCCTTGAAAAGTTCTGAGCTCCTTTATATATACGGTGCCCTGGACTCACGAGTGAGAGCCTTGGTGTTCAGTATCCGCTGCTGGGCTCGAGCACATTCATTAACAAGTAGTATTCCTGGTGCTTGGATTACAAATTTCTCCCTTACAATGATGGTCATCTTTTTTCTCCAGAGGAGATCACCCCCTATTCTTCCAACACTGGACTACTTAAAAACCCTAGCAGGTAAGACTAAAAGCAGTCTCTTTTCTTTCTGACGTTTTGAGTGAATGTAATTACCATGTTGTGTGCTTATCAATCATGTAATTTGGTTTCTGTAATTTTAAAGCCCTGTGAATCTAAAATTTTTCTAAGCCTTTGAGGGGTCATCAGAGCAGATGATTTGCGAAACTGAGGCCTGTCGAATTTTTTGAGAATTTTGTTTTGTTTTTACGTATTTGACAAGGTTGTTTATAACTATCATGAGACCGCAAACAGTTGGAGCCTCTCCATTAGTTTGACCAAGCTTGGAAAAAGAAGCATATCCAAGATACAGCTTTTGAGTGGATCACAGATTCATAGATGGCTTTCTAAATCCGAAGCTATTTCCAGATCTCTATCAGTTTCTAAAAATTGTTTCATGATGTTTTAAGATCCTAAATTTTTTTTAATTTAAAGTTTATAAGCAATCTTAGATAAATTTTAAAATTAGTATACTATTTGTATTATAAAAATTTGAAATTTTGGTAGATTGCTCGAGGAGATATGAAGTATTAAAATACTAACTTCTATAAGGCAGATAATTTAGGGATACACTCAAAATGTATGTACACTCTGTAGCCTACCCATCCCATATATTGCTGCCAGAAAATTCTTTTAAAATACATCTTTAAATCTTCCCAGTTTAAAGTGACATTGAAAGGGGTTTTATTCCTTATAGAATAAACCTCAGTTTACTTAGCTTGTTGTTTAGAACTTTCACCTGTTTAGCCACAACTCAGTTTTCCAACCTCTTCTCCCACCATTCCTCTTCATGTGTTCCATATTCCTGCTAATACTGTAATTACTCTCATAACATTTTTTCTTAGCTCTTGTTCATACTATTCGTTTTTTCCTGGTTCTGTAAATTCTCTCTTCCATGCCACTTTCCCTTTATCCAAATTATAACTAATCTTTTCCTTTCCTGTGAACACTGTATAAGTACAGCTTGAAATTGAGCTCTAAAAAGAGCTCAATGTGATAGGTTAATGAAAAGTAGGAAGTTTTCAGGTGGAGTGGTGGTCATTTTCTCACTTTTGAGGTTGAAATAAAGGTCAACATCCATATCTGTGGTCATATTGTTTGGTGTCATTCATTCACTAAATATTGGTTACTTTGTTTGGTGTTATTTTTGGTACAGTGGGGATATGGAGGATATTCTCAGGAATTCAGTGTAGTACAGAGGTTAAAGTTCTATTATTTTGGGAAAAGAATATGATTTGTGAACAAATTTAAAATGACACGTTTTCATTCCAAATCTATTTTAAAATAAATTTAAACTCATATCTTAGGGCGTCAAAACAGATGAAACTAGTTTTGGAATTCTTTAGTTTTCTACTTCAAAATACCAAATTGGTTGTTTAAAGTTTTTCACATTTTTAAACATGGTAAGAGAAATTTTCAGGCTGCTTTTTCAGTTGCTTCTCTGTGCATAACACATTGCCAATAAATGCAAAGATACTTAGTTTTTGAAGTTCTAGCAATATCTTGAAATCGCTATAAAAGAATTTTTTACATTTGATATTCAGATAGAGACTATCTATTTGTATCTTTTTAAAATGAAAAATATTTTGCTTGCTTGCTTGTTTTTTAATAGAGGACAGCATGAATTTCTGGAACACAGTCCAGCACTTCTAGAACTTTGTTAACCACTGTTTAGAACCTAAAGTAAGTTCAAGTCCAGACTTGATAGTGCCGCATTTAGGGCCCTTTGTGAGCTTCTTTTTTCTCCTCTTCTGCATTCATTCCGGTGTGCGGTGCTTCCGCACTTTGAACTTCTTGCTGATCCTCAGGTGTTTGTCCTTTTTCACATCTCTGTCCCTTTGCCTGAAACCGTGTTCTCCCTGCCTCCTCTTTTGACATGGAGACTTCTTCAAGATTCAGCCCTGGAAGAGAGAAGGGAAACCCAGTGCAAGGTATCATTTGTTCGGTCTTTCCTGCTTGATTAGAGTTTTTTGTTTAGGATCCCTGTTCTTTCCCATGAGGAGTTAAAGGCTTGAGGAAGAAATGACTAGGTAGCATCTTTAACAAATTTGATGCAGAGACCCTACCTAACATAGAGAAGCGCTCTGATTGGTAGCTTTGTGTACCTAGTAACAGTTTATTGAGTGTTAACTCTGTGTCAGGCGCCTGGCTAATAAATTTTATGCATCATCTCATTCAATTCTTCAGCAAACCTTATGGGGCAGAATTACCATTTGCAACTTATAGGTGAAGAAACAGAGGCTTTGAGAGAGTATCTAAATTTCCTAAGGTCACATAGTTAGAACATGCTAGAGCCAGAATTCAAATCTAGGCACTTTTCAGAGCTTATACTTTTATTTTTTAGCTGAAATAGAATACACATAGAAGTACATATATATATTGATATTCATAAACTGAATGCATCCCTGTAATTGCCATCAGATTGAATAAAGCACCCTAGAAGCACCAGCTGGGCTTCCTTCCAGTCACTATATACTTTCCGCCGCCCCAGCCTCTTTCGTAGTGTAGACTAATTTGACCTGTTATTCTAATGCAAAAGGCATCATGTAGTATGTCATTGTGATGTTTTTCCTCTCAACATTATTTTTAGGAGATTCATTCATATCATTAGTGTATTGTACACCATTTGTTTCCATCACTATGTAGTATTTTGTTATGTAAATATACCAATTTTTTTTTTAATTCTATTTTTGTTGGGCATTTGGGTAATAGGAAGTTTGGGACTATTACAGGTAGTGTTAGTGTGAAAATTCTAGCACATTTCTTTTGGTGAACACGGGTGCTTGTTTCTGTCAAGTATATAGTAGGAATGGAATTTATTTTTCCTTTTTAAATCAGAGCCTTTATTATTATTTTATTTTTTCAATTGCAGTTTACATTCAGTATTATTTTGTATTAGTTGCAGGTGTAGGGCACACTGGTTAGACAATCATCACTTTACAAAGTGTTCCCCTGATATAGGAGAGGAATTTCTGAATTGTAGAATTTGGGTATATTCAACTTTAGAGACATTACCAAGCAGTTTTCCAAAGTGTAAACCCCCACAGGCATTGTATACAAGTTCTAATTGCTGCGTGTCTTTGCAATACCTGGTGCTATCTTTTTCTTATGGTAGCTATTCTTAATGCATGTGTAGCTTTGATTTTCTTTTCCCTATTGACTAATGAAGTTGAGCACCTTTTCATATATTTATTAGCCATTTTGGAATCTCTTGTAAGGTTTCTTTAAGTCTTTCACCTATATTTTATTGGATTATCTATCATTTTCTATTTATAGGAATTCTTTATATATTTTGTATGTGAGTCCTTTGTCACATATTCTGTATGTACGTGTTTATCTATATATCTTATATATATACTGTGGTTCCCTTTTCATTCTCTAAATGTCTGATGAAAAAAAACCTGTTTTTTAAAGTTCAGTTCTATCATAGTTACACATGCACATAGATAAAGAGTAAAAATGTTCTACTAACTTTGTAGCAATAACACCCTCTGAGCTTGTTCCTCCTACTTCTTTTGCCTCTCCCTGTGGGCATCACTATTAACTCAAACAGCTGATCTGTTTGATATTTTAAACCATACATATTTCTAAAATAAAATACTTGAATTGCAGTGTCTTAACTTTTAGGTTTAGGCACCATCCATGACTTCTTTTATGGAAGAAGAGGAATTAACTCTTTCCTCCTGTAGCCTCCACCACATCCTCCTAATATTTTGAATGTATCTATAGCATAATTTTGGAATGCACTCTTTACATTATTATGACTTTGTAAACATTATTCATATTTGATCCATGAAGTAAACTAAAATTAATTTTCTTTCTGGCCCAATTTTTTATATTTTTGGAGTTAATAGTTTTTTTGTTTTGTTTTAAATGTTTTTATTGATTTCAGAGAGAGGAAGGGAGAAGGTGAGGGAGATAGAAATATCAGTGATGAGAGTCATTGATTGGCTGCCTCTTGCACTGGGGATCAAGCCCCAAACCCAGGTATGTGCCCTCACCGGGAACCAAACTGTGACCTCCAGGTTGACAGCATTCAACCACTGAGCCATGCTGGCCGGACTGTAGTTAATAGTTTTTAAAACTACTTATTTTCTTGATTTTTTTTGGTTTATTTGTTTTTTGTTTGCTTAGCTTTTTTATGTGCTTTACAGTAATTGAGTCTCCAACTTGCTACTAGTTGTCAGAATAAATCTTTTCTTGAAGCAGCAAATATTCTATTTATTCTTCTCTGCCTAGCCTCTTTTTTTCTAAATAGTTTTTCATTTTATTTTGTATAGTCTCATGTTAGAGGCCTTCCTCAGATGTCTGATAATCTTTGAATTTCTGCTCATGTTGGAGTAAGAAACCAGAAAGTTAATTTGAATCTCTGAGCTTAGGTGGAGTTTGTTGACTGTGATTAATGTTCATTGTAGGGCAGTTTGGCTGGACTGTTTTCATTTGGGGGAATTTTAGATGTTACTGTCTCTGGGTCATTCCTTCTGAGCTATTCATATTCCCCAGAAATGACTTTTAATCTTTTTTTTTTCTGGAAGAATAGGCCTGGCTACTAGCATAGTGAAGTTAGGGAAGAAGAGATCTGGGGGACTTGAAGTGCTTCTTTAACCGTCAAGCTTCCAGTCTTCCAATCAGACCTGGTCCTCCAATCCCTGAACCCTCAGGGGCTCTTGTATATATCTGGTTTTCTTCTTCACTTTCTTACTGCTGGGTTAGGATTCAGTATTTTCACATCCACTAAGTCATTTGCTACTTGTCCATCTCTCTTCAACTAAAATTTTTTTATTGCTCTTACCTCTTTTGTTCTCTATCTTTAAGATTTAGTATCATTTTACTGTCATTTTAGTGATGTTTTAGGAAGAGGTGAAGATAGATTCTTGTGTTTATTTCAGCATCTTTAGCCTGTGCTTTTAACCAGTATATAGGCTGCCTCCCAGAGAGGCTGAGTGTTATTGGAACATAAGACATGGTTGGAGGAGCAGGTAGGACTTTACCTTGTCTGTTGATTTACCTTGTCCCTTTCTAATTTCTCTGATGGTTATAGATAAGCATTCAAAATCAGACATCAGCGATCATTCAGACCATTGGTTCTGTGCCTGCCATATGTTAGACACTTGTGTATTAGACCAGGTGGAGAGGCAGTAATGGACAGAACAGTGG
Organism: Miniopterus natalensis; assembly: GCF_054644295.1. Classification (NCBI taxonomy): domain Eukaryota; kingdom Metazoa; phylum Chordata; class Mammalia; order Chiroptera; family Miniopteridae; genus Miniopterus; species Miniopterus natalensis. The sequence goes on from NC_142081.1 coordinate 85,900,467, forward strand.
CCTTTGTAGTCCCAGACTGGTGTCGGGGAGTAGACAGCATACATACGGTCAAAATGAAGTCAGATTAGTGTTAAAGGGACAGAAGGGCGGAGCACCAACCTTGGAGGTAAGGAATGCTTTCAGATAGAGGTGGCCGTTTATTTGCTTTTTGAAAATTGGGAGTTTGCCAGCAGTATTGTGCTGTGGAAAGTAGATTAGAATGGTGAGGGATTTTATGGTAGTTGTATATTTATCAATAATTAGGGAGATGATATCTTTATATCTAAAGGTATAAAGACTTGGAAAAGGGGAATGCTTACGTCCACTGTGCTGTTAAATTTGTTGTACTGAATTCCAATCTCTTTAGAGTACTGCATTTTAGAAATTTCTTGGTTTTTTCAAAACTCTTAGAGCATCAGTTTGTGTCGTTTCAATGGATTATTAAAAATAATGCGTAGAAAGGTGCTAAGAATTGAAATGGAGATCAAAATAAATACTGATCAAAGATAGTGCTGCTAAGATTTGAATTGCTGAAAGATGGGAATTGTCTACATTTTCATTCATAACTAGAAAATTGATTACCTCAAAAGATAGATTAAGAATCGTTGGTTATTGATAGACAATTCTAGTAGGCTAAAGTAAATGTAATGTTCATTGCACTGTAGTATAATAAGTCTAAATTTTTTAAATGGAATTTTAAATCCTATTAACTGTAAATATATATAACACAGTAATAATAGGAAACATTAATCTATAACTTGGATCTTTTAATTACAGATTTATTTTCTGAAGTAGAAAATATCTTTGAAAAATAATGAGAAATATTTTTTATTTTTGTTTATGTAAGATGCAGAAGATAAATGTATAATAGAAGGCCACAACTGCACATTTATTTGTGACTTGAATCAAATTAAACCTTCAGGAAACACAGAAACACTAGGTACGTATTTTCTTTCTTCTCTTTTCTTTCGTCCTTTCTTTTTTGTTCTTTTTGGATTGAAACAGACTTTCCTCTTATTTTCTTTTTTTGCAGAATTACTACTGAAGGAATTTTTTGAATATTTTGGAAATTTCGCTTTCAATAAAAATTCCATAAATATTCGACAGGTAAATGATATTCTAATATTTAGTGATTAGGTATCTGTTCTCCTACTGTACTAATATTTAATTAGTTTAGTTTTCAAAGTACTCTAACAAATGTTATTAGATTTCAACTCTACAGTAATAGATACTAATAAGGAAATTGGTACCTAGAGGAGCTGTATAACTTGACTAAAATCAGTCACCTAGTTTTTTTGGAAGAGCAATAGCTGGCTCTTTCAACATCTAATACTGTATCTTTCAAAATGTAGAATATATTCTGAAAAGTTTTCTAGAAAGCGTAATTTTACGTACAGTTCCTTTAAAACTGGATTTGTGTTCCTAAACAACAAATTGGTATCTGATCTCAAAGATATATTTTAGTGATTCCCTCAGTTTGAGCTCTTAGGATTTAATTTACTTAGGCAAGTGAATTTATGATTTGTTTCCTGTGAATAGCTGGAATGATAAGACATTTCTCTGAAAAAGAAAATTAGAGCAGACCCCTAGGCAAAATTTGTTTATAAATGGGAGGTACTTTGCCGGAGCCTGCCGGCAGTCGAGCAGTAACCTGATTGAGGGGGTGAGGATTGGAAAAGAAAGACAAGAGACAGGATGGGATCAGGAGGGCTTCAGTACGTGACTGAGCCCCGAGTTTATTTTTCAGCTTGTACTTATAGCGCACTTAATGCGGAAGCACATAAACTTAGTGATCCTTGCCCAGTTTCTGCTCTCCGTCCAGTTCCTTGTTCTTACATGCCCATTCTTGTCTCGTACATACATCATTGGTAGCTGGGACATGCTACATGCCCATTCTTGTCTCGTTCATACATCATTGGTAGCTGGGACATGCTGCACTTCTAACCCGGCCACGGTTCCTGGATCAAGGTACCTCCTCATGCAAGCATTGTTAATCTTAAGCTTAGCCAAGTCCCTAAGGAGGGGGAGCGGGGGGAGCAGGGCGAGTGCTAGCACCGCTGCCCACCACTCGGGTCAATGCCTCAGAGATTTCTCTCTCGATGACACTAGGGCAAGCGGGCCTCCCGGGTCTTTTTCCCTGGGCAGCACCTCGCCGGCTCCCCACAGTACTTGAGATAGTTCTCTGCTGGGGTTTGTTCTGTTTATCATTTGGACATTTGGTTACAACCCTTGTAAGAGTGGCTTTATAAAACACAGTCAAATTTGCTGTTTCTTCAACTCAGCTTTGTTCATTCTTTCCTAACCTCTGTCTTGCTGATGGAGATTTTGCTTTTAAAAAGTATGGGAAAGAGACACCGAGCTCTGGAATGCAATCTGATTATAATTAGATTCCAGGTTAGAAAAAGGTCACTGAACAGATGAAGTTCTTGACCCTTTTTGTGCTCTTACCCCTAGAGCTCAAGGATGGTGGACAAGCAGGAGCCCTGCTGAGCAGTGGCATGAGAAAGTTAGGGAATAAACAGGTGCTCACGCACATTGGGGAATCTTGACCATTTGTATTGTAATTTTTAAGTAACGTGTGATATCATTTGAAAGAGGAAAAGATATCAGCTAATGGATCATTGCTGCTCATATGAGTCATAGCTTCCGTTTTTTATTATTTTATTTCTTCGAGATGTCATACCTGCTAGGGCCTTATTTAAGTTGGATCTTTAGGTGTGATGAAATAGGAAATTTATAATGTTAAAATGAATAATGAATAATATTTTGTTCCTTCCTTTCTGATTTTATACATAGGAAATGTTAATTACTATATTTAATTTAAAGATTCTAATTTTGTGTGCCTCTCTTCCCACTATAGTAGATATGTTTTTAGCAAGTCTCAAAAATAAATGTGTCTTTACCTTATATTCTGCCCTTTTTTTTAAAAAAAAAAATTTTTTTCCTTCCCAGCTCTATCCTTTTAGGTAAAACATTTGTTATTTTAAGATACTTTTATTGATTGGCTTAATTCAGATACTCTTATCTGAACATCATCATCCATCGCTCATAAACCAAATTGATTTTTCTCTAAAGAACATTCATAAAACTACAATACAGAAGTACACACACACACACAGACACACACACATACACACAAATGCATAACACGCATATATACCTAATCCTCTTAGGAAAGAACTTTACTCTGTAAAGTTAGTCCTGGTATTTTACATTGTTTTTATTTTTAATTTTTATTGATTTTAGAGAGAGAGAAACATCAATTGGTTGCCTCCCCCATGAGTCCCGACAGGATCAAACCCGAAACCTGGGTATGTGCCCTGACTGGGAATCTAACCTGCCACCTTTTGGTGTGCGGGACAACGCTCTAAACAACTGAGCCACACCGGTCAGGTCTTACATGTTTTTGATGCTTTATTAAACCAAACTCTTCTTATATCTGAGCCTTTCATGTATGTATGTATTTTTTTCATCCTTGTAATAATCTATAGGGAAGGGAACAGAACAAACCTGAACCTTCTCCACTGCACATTCAGAATCCTTTTGAAACTTCTCTCAATATCAGCAAAAATGTAAGTCAAAGCCAGCTGCAAAAATTTGTGGATCTGGCCAGAGAAAGTGCCTGGATTCTACATCAGGAAGATAAAGATCACCCTTCCCCACCAAGTAATCAGCCATGGGGGCTGGCAGCCCTGTTGCTGCCTTCTGTAGCAAAAAGTATGTCTAATGCCAAGAAGAAAAGGAAGAAGCCTGCGAGTGAAAGAATTAAAAACTTGTTGGAATCCATAAAAAGTAGCAGTACAGAAAATTCCACAAACACCAATGGGAAAAGAACAGTTAGTACACAGGCATAATGGTTACTGCTTTGCTTCAAGAACTGGTTTTATTCTATACAGTGATCTTTGGACTGCCTGGAAGAACTGGTATGGAATTTCCACAAAGCTCAACTTTCATCTGATGTCTCTTTTCATGATCTTCCATCTTCTCTCTGGGCCTTTTACCTGGTCTGAAGTTCTGGGACATTTCAGGCTCATCAAGCTGCTACCCAGTGGCACTTTATTAAAACGGCAGCCACAAGGAACAGGTGAAAGAAGACTGGAATGTACTTTAGTTGATAAACTATACGAAGTGAATGATAATAATCAGTTTTAGATCACACCATTGTTGATACCCATTTTAATCCCTGGTATGTACATACACATTCAGTGAGTAAAATAAAAATTCAAATGTTGGTAGTACTCTTTTTGTATTCTTCAAGCCAAAGTGCTCTTATTCACATATAAATTAAAACAGGTTGGTAATGATTTTGAAAAATGTTCATGTTTTTAAAAGATATGAATACAGACACTTCAGTCACTATGTTCAAGGTATTCTACGCCCTATTGGTACATTGTATTTTAAATATTATTTAGTTATTTTAAAAAAGAAAACCCCGTTTCTATTAATATGTAATATCTCTAATATTTCTTCAGTTCTCTTTTGAGAACTCCTTTCTTCCTGTAGGAAATAGATGTGTATTAAAATGTAATTCCATTACATTTCCTGTGGAGTAACTTTCATTTTAAGAAGCAAAAAGTGTAGTGTTTGAAAACATGGACTTGGGCTAGACTGGCTTCATAGTAAATCACTCAGTCTCTCCGGGCACCTAGTTGTTTGATCTGTGAAGGGATGATAATGGTGCCTACCCACAGCTTGTGAAGACTGGGTGAGTTACATACGCAGAGTGCCACATCAGGAGCCCGGCACGTAGTACTGGGTACTTCTCTTTAACTATTCCTTTCTTGTGTTTGTGGTGTGTGACTATTATTCTTGGCTCCTCAAAATTCAGATTAGAGTGTGTAGTAGTTTTCAAAATAGTTTCTCATGTAAATTTGCAGTCAGAAACTATAATGAGCTCTGCTTGGGATGTTTTGGGAAGCTAATAGTATTGTTATAAAGCAATTAAATTCTGTGCATAGCCAAGTCTGAAGCCAACAAATAGGTATCAGTATTATTTTATACAAATGGTGCCTTTAAAACCCATTTTTCACTTGTTCTTTAATTAGGTTTATTTTTTGGGGGGGCTAGAAATCTGTATCAAGAATTGAAAAGAGATTTTAAAAGCATAATTATTTAAGAGTTTCTAAATGACATGATTTTTTTGTTCATTATTTAGAAATTTTCCATTTGGTATTAAGTCTAAAGTAGTCATATAAATAAAAGTGTGTATATGTATTAGCATTTTCTTTTTTATAGAACAGTTGACACTATAGGTCTATTCTGCTTTTCAAAATCAAATTTAATTGTGCTAAATTTTAATTTGCAATGTTCTTTTATATAGTTTTAATTCTAGTTTACTAAATGTGGGCAACCAAATTTAATGTTTTCTCACAAGTTCATTGTGCCACATTCCAAATTTTTAAAAGGTTTTTATTACATTTTATAGATAATCAATTAATTGTCATTGTCATTTTTTAGTAAAAAATAATTTTTTAAGGTTTTTTTCTAGCTATTACTAGACTTTCAGTAGCTTTCACTTACAATGAGTTTTATTCAGCATATGAAAGTAGTCTCGATATGATCTATACTGATCAGACTGATTTCAGTTATACATCATTCCAGATTTAAAGTATAATTTCTAGTATACTTTTTATATACTAGTATAATTCCTGGAGTTATTTCCCATCTTTAGGAAATTAGAGAATTGGCCAGAGACATTCTAGGAAAGCACTGTATAATCTCTCATTCACAAACCTTTAGTCTTCATAGAGGACAAGAGAGAATAAAGACAATTGAAGTAGGACTTTCTTCTTCCTCTCATTTCCTCTTGCCTCTTTTTTTGCTCTCAGGCTATGGTCAGGTTATAATAGAATTTGATTGTTTCAAGTCACTTCATGTTCTTAGAAATTCCTTGGCCTTAAAAGTACAGCTCTCTTCAGTTCATTATGGCCTGCTGTTGCCACAGTAGGGGAAAGCTACATTTGCATGTGTCATTTAAGCCAGCCCAGTGAACATCTGCAGCAAAGCCTGGAGGACAAGCAACCTAGCAGTGACAGCTTATTCAAGTAGCAGCTCTCCACTTCCCAGAGTTTGGCATGATTCACATGATTCAATTGGTGAGTAGCTGTTACTGTATTTTGATTTAGTCCCTTCAGGAAAGATTGTAGGTGTGGAAACTTCAAAGTGCTGTAGAAATGTAGAAACCTTTTCTACCCGAGCTTATCAGAAAGGGCTTTATCAGATAGGATAGGTTAGGGAAGGTCTTGAAGGGATGGTAGGTGGACCGAGGGAGGAGCACAGGCACTATTGTTCTGGGAAAAGAGGACAGCCTTCTTAGTCTGGAAGAGGGAAGCATAGCTGGAGAACTGACAGTTCAGACTGGGATGTGGTTTTCACTGTGGTACTCAGAAGTAAGTGAGATTGTGAAGGACTGCCGATGGCAAGTTACAAGAAGTTGAATGTACATGGTGGGGCAAAAGTAGGCTTACAGTTATAAACTGTTTATTCTGAAACAGTTTATTCTTATATCATTATTTATTAATTAATGCATTATTTTCCATACTAACAACTGTAAACCTACTTTTGCCCCACCCTGTATTTTCAGTGGTAAAGTGTTGAAGGTTTTGGTGTAAAAGATGAATAAAAATTAAAGCAGTGCTCTTAGACAACCTGTTGATACCAAGTAGTTTTAGATCATGGCTTTTTTTTTTCTTTTTCTTCAAAATTGAATACCGTAGGTCTCAGTAAGTTAGGTAAAATTTGGCTGTTAAATTTTACATAAAGGTCCAGAAGCTGATGCTCATATACCTTGGAAGAATCTTCTTAACATTTAATAAGGAAGTCAAAATTAAGTAGTTTAAAGCTATCATCAGGAAATAATCAGGTCATGACACATAGTTTTTTGTAAAGCCTTATTAATGAGAGAGTCTTTGTAATACGTAGTTGGGGAGGAATGAAAACATGACCAGAAATCATTTTTCACCTTGAGATGATGTTGGAAAATTTATTGTAAATACTTGAAAGGCTTATTTTGGTTTCTGTGCTGAGTTCAATAACTTGTGGGTGCATGTTACAAAGAACATGAACATTATAATGTTCCTCTGGGATTCCCATGGAGCAATTCCCAGAAAATGTCTATCTTAGGTAAAATTTTTAATTTGAAGAATCTATGATACAGGATACATAACATCTCCACAATTTAATTAAAAATACAGTGTTTGTATTTTAAATGTGATCCCTGTGTTATCTGTATGTATATGTGTCCATCTACTTTTAAGAACAAAGTGAAGTCAAAATTAGGTTAAAGGTATTACTTTTTATGTCTATCCATAGATGAATAAATTTAAACAATTTTTTTGAATGACAAAGTTTCTAAACTCTGAGAATGTGGTGCTGAGACATTTTAAAGGGCATTGCAAAGATATAACTTGAAGAAGTAGATGTTACACTACGAAGAATACTTAGTATTACCTAATTTTTAATACTATTAGTGATTAGTAGTTCCATAATTACCAAATTAGTGATATCTAATTTGGAACAGGACAAGTCTAAATTAATGAAAAATATAAATTATAGATTGTTATTTTTTCTCAGTTTTATTTTAAAGTAGGGTACATTGAAAACTTACTATAGTGGATGTTATCAAGTAAAACAGCAAATTAATGAAAAGATTACAAATTAGGTTTGCATTACATTCTGCATTACCAAAATTCTTTAACATAAACTTGTCAGGTACAATCAAAGTGTTACATTTTTTAAGCTTTTCCTATTGTAAAGTTATCGGTACTTGGCTTAAATTAATGCAGCTTAATGATTAATGTTTTAATTAATATTTGCTTAGTGTACACATGGACTTGGGAATGTGGTGTAGATAGCATTATGACATGTTCTCAAAATTGTCTTTAAACAGAGTAAAATGTGGGTTATGAAGCTGGCTGATGTCTTGCAATGGAATATTAGACTCAAAGCTTGATTTTTTTACTCCATCTAATATGTATATTGTAATTCTATAATACATATGATAATCATAAAACAAACTTCACTTTGTTTTTTTTTTCTTTTGCCAATTAATTTTGGTGATTTAGAAGGGCTGTTTTTTAATGACTTATGTGGTAATGTCCCTTCACACCTTCTTCCCATCATTGTCTAACTGAGCCTACAGTAAGCACCTTTAGTTTCTGTGCTTGATTCTTTGGCATTACTGGTTATAAAGTTATTAGTATTGAGTGGTTTCTTTCAGCTTTATATAACTGAGTTTTTTAAAAAGAGAACCATAGCACCTTTTGCATATATTTAAAATTTTTTTTTTTTGTTATTGATTGATTTTTAGAGAGATGCATATTTTTAATTTGATTTTTTTTTTTTTTTTAAAGAAGTAACTACATTTAAAATGACATTGAGCAGTAGCACTTCATTTATCTGTTGTAGAGAGGTAAGATGGGTTCAAAATAGACACATTTTTCAGATAATATTGATCTCCATAGCTTTGGCATCACCTTGGGGCATATGACTGTCAAGTCATTGTCCTAGACCCACCCTGTAGAACTTCATCTTTATTGTGCACTGGACTTTGTGCTTTAATTAGAGTTCTTTAACTCCAGTTCAGCCTATGTTAAATTAAAATTGTTATCTTCCTTAAAATTGGCTAACTTCATAATTTGCCTATTTCTGTTGTTAGTGCCATTGTTTTCTGTCACCATAGCTCAAATTCTGGGATCCTTTAAACTCCTTTTCCCCCCTCATTTGATTAACTTTTTCTCTCTATTTCTGTTGCCATTAGATTAGTTTATGTCTTTATTCTCTTCTAATTTAACACAATACTAATTTATTAGCTCGTTTTCCAACCTAATGGTTTCCCTTTTTTGTTTACCCATTTAAACCATCACTTTTCAAAGTAGGATTCAAGAAAGTATATTTTGTGGTAAGTCAATATTAAGTTATCTGTTTGTTTATTGTGATTCTAAAGATACCTTGGAATTATACAGAGCCTTAAGGTCATTCTAAATATCAGTGAGTATTTTTGTACAAGTGTACAAAATATTGATTAAAGGGTCTAATAATTAAAAAGCACAGGATTTTTTTCCTGTAACATCCAGAAGGTATTCTATTTGTAAACTCCATTGACTTTTTTTTTTTTTGAAGATTTTTTTAATTTTAATTTTATTTTTAGAGAGAGAGAGGAAGGTGGAGAGAGAAGCATCAATGTGAGAGTGATCAGCTGCCTCCTTCAAGCTCTCACATGGCCAGGAATCAAACAGGCAACCTTTGGGTGCATGGGACGATGCCCAACCAACTGAGCCGCACCGGCCAGGTCTCCTCCACTGATTTCTTAACATTTTCAGACTTCTCTAATATGATACTTAATCCTAAAATACCGGTGGAGTAGAGTCATTTATTCAGTAAACATACACCCATGCTTACTACATGTAGCAGATACCATAAATGAAGACACACTACTAAGATATGAAAGGTTTGAATGGCTGGAAAACTGATTTTTATTCTTGAATAGAAAGGCTTAGTATATGGGTAACAGTTCTACCTACATATATTTATGAATTGATAATGCAATCAAAATTTCTATCAGCATTTTTTGCAGAAATTTGAAAGTCACCAGAAGTGTATCTGGAAGAATAATTATACAAGAATATCTAGGAAAGAAAATTTTTAATTTTGGTAAGTAATATTAAAATATAAGACAAGTAACTTAATGCTATTGGTTTGAGGTAGACTAATCAATAAAACAGTCCAGAAATATACTCAAGATATATGTGGGAATTTAGTATATATGCTAAAAGGCAGTATATAAACTCATTGGCAAGATGGATTATTCAGCAAGTTGTGTTGGGACAACTCTTAGCTATTGGAAAAAAGTAGTTTGATTCCATTCTCAATCTTACACCCTAATAAATTCCAAATGAGTCGGAATTTAAATGTGGACGGGGGAAGGTGGCATCATAAAGTAAAAAGTGTTGGGTGAATATTATAAACTTGGAATAAGAGAGTATTTTTTAAAGAATCATATGGCTCAGTAGTTGAGCACTGACCCATGCACTAAGAGGTTGCTGGTTCGATTCCCAGTCAGGGTACATGTCTGGGTAGCAGGCTCCATCCCTGATGTGGGGCATGTAGGAGGCATCAGTGTCTCGCTCTCACTGATGTTTCTATCTCTCCCTCTTCCTCTCTCTCTAAAATCAATTAAACAAACAAACATAAAGAATGGCATGCATTGCCCTGGCCAGTTTGGCTCATTGTTTAGAGAGCATCGACCCATGGACTAAAGGGTCCTAGTTCGATTCCAGCCAAGGGCACATACTTCAGTTGCAGGCTCAATCCCTGGCCCTTTTTGGGGGTGGGGGAGAGTGCAGGAGGCAACCAATGGATGTGTCTCACATCAATGTTTTTCTCCCACTCTCTCTGAAAAGCAATGGAAAAAATATCCTCAGGTGAGGATTAAAAAAAAAAAAATGGCATGCATTTATAAAAGAATACAGTTGGCCCTTAACACGGGTTTGAACTTTGAAGGTCCTTATATGTGGATTTTTTTCCCTTGACTGGCACAGTTCAGTTGACTTTTGAAGTTCAAACAAGAGTTGTTCAAGGGTTCAACTGCACTGGGAGTTGGGAATCCGTGAATGTGGAAGGCCAACTAGTTATACATGATTTTCGAGTAAGCAGGTCAGTGCTCTTAACCCTGGTGGTCAAGGGTCAACTGTATATTGATAAATTTGACTAAATGGGAAGCTGTACCACACACACACACACACACAGCTTAAAAATTCCTATACTAATGAAAAAGGGCTAATTTTTCTAATAAACAATGAGCTCTACAAATCTGTAAGTAATAGACAAAAACAAAGGCTAAGATAGCTTATTAAAGCAATTAAAATGGACAAGTAAACAGTATGATGGCGAGCTTACTAATAATTATGTAAATTAGTTACGGAGAATTTTGAACAGTCACAAACTGAAAAGCATAATGAGCTTGCATATAAATCACCTGTTTTAACAACTAACTTATAGAAAATTGTCTTTAATTTATAACCCCATTTACTTACCCTTTGTGTATTATTTTAAATTCCAATCATTCTACCATTTCATAAATACATCAGCATCTCCAAAAGATAACTTTCTTGTTTTTAAAAAAAGTTTTAAAATGTTTTTATTGATTTTAGGAAAAGAGAGGAAGAGAAGCATCAATGTGAGAGAGAAACATCGATCAGTTGCCTCCCATGTGCACCCTAACTGGGATCTGAACTCGCAACCTACCTGGGCATGTGTCCTGACTGGGAATCAAACCAGTGACCTCTTGGTGTACAGGAGAGCGCTCAACCAACTGAGCCACACCAGTCAGGGCAAAAACTTTTTCTAACAAGTACACAAACCATTATCAAACCTAAATGGAACAAAAAAACAATAATTTTAGTGTTCAAATTTTTTAGTTGTCTTCTGGATACCACAGTTCTTTTCTCCCCCAGGTACATTTGTTTGAATCGGGATCTAGTTACTGACTGCATATTGTAATTGGCTGATCTGTTTCTGAAGTCTCTTGGAGTAATTCTCGTATCATGTCTTAAAAAGCCCACAATTGTAAGGAACTTCCCATGTTGTGGATTGTACTGATTATATCAGCACTAATGATTATGTGTTGTGGAGTTGTTCAATATTACTTAATAACCTAAAAATACCTTTTATCAGTTTTAGAAAGCTTTGAACCATATTCTTCCTCTATTTTCTATCCTTTTTTCTCTTCATCCTGGATATTTCTTTCTGACCTGTATTACTGTTTACCACTTATTTCTTCAGCTCTACCTATTTTTTTAAACCTATTACTGAATTATCAGCTTTAATAGTTTTTGTGTTTTGTTTGTTTGTCTTTTCAGTTCTAGAATTCCCACTTGGTACCTTAAGTATTTTTTCCTAATTTTCTGACAAAATTCTTAATCTTTGATTTTCTTGTATAAAACAGTTATTTTAAAGTCTGTGACTGATGCTGGATTCTCTGGTTCCCCTGTGGACCTCTCTGTTTTTCATGATGTTGATCTCTCCTAGTACACTTAGTTGTTGTTATTTTGTATGTTGGCATTATATATGAAAAATAGTAGCAATTATTTCAGGGAGGTTGGGGAGGATGATTTAGTTTTGCATGGAGAAGACAGGTAGGAGTACTTAACGATCCTGGATCACTCGAATTCAGAAAGGCACAAGATTTTGAAGTTGGATTCAGGTTCCAGATTCTAGTTCATCTTTACTCAGATTTTGGCCCATCCAAAGTCAGGACCCTTCTTGATGGTAGGCCCTGAACTCCAGCTTTGGCCTCCTTTCCTTATGAGTCTTTGCTCAAGTCTGAATTTCTGAATTGCCTTATCAGCAGATGGCCCTATGGGAAAAGCAGCCCCAAATGCTAGGCTTACCTGGGTAAGTTTACTTCTCCACAGCTCTATAATTTTTCACTGCTTGGTTAGCATTCAGATTTTTGTTTTGCCCAGCTTTTCCAGTTTTCAGTAAGAGAATTGGTGTGTATTACCTAGTCTGCCATTACTGGAAACCACTGAGTTCTTTGTGATTCCAACTTTCTGATCCTTATATATGTTGTTAACTTTATAGGAATGTTGTAGGTTATGCATTTAGTTTGCTTTCTTGTAAAGAGCTTTCAAGTGCTATCTCACTTGTCAACATGTATTGAGTTGGGCTTTGGGTAACAGTGCAAACACCTGGCTGGAATGAATGCCTAGTTCACCCCTAAGGAAACAGGGTACTGTGCATGTTTTGTGCTCTGCATCAGAAATCAGAAAGTGCCAGCATTTATTTCTGGACTGTGATTTCCTCATAGAGGATTTTGTACATGCCAGTTCAGTGTTTAAACTTATGCCATGTTTGAATGAGTGCAAAATGCCTAAATAAGAATGAAGAAAATAGTTTCTTTTTCCAACCATATTGAGAGACCTCAAACAAATATGAAATACAATTTTTCTTCCAGTTTTCCAAAATATTTATCTGGGATGAGACAAGAGTGAAGCGTTTTAGGCCAAACTGCATCTTGAAAATTTTATGATTTATAAGAGAAGGTATAGAAATTTTCTTTTGAACTTTAAGCCTGTGTTATTATCAAGATATCTTATCCATTAACAAAATTTTAGTGCAGTTTTACATTTTACACCAGTGAAATAACTTAAGTGTTTCTATCTTATGAGTCAGTTATTTTTCTGTTTGACTATTTCATATTTGTAGTTTTTCAGCCTATATTTATTTTTATGTAACAGAGAAGAAGCAATTAAAAAATAGCTGTCATTGTGAGTTTTTAAACTTTTATTTATAATTTGCTGCATATATTCTAGCATCATTATATTGCCAGGGACTTTAATTTAATCCTTTAAATATTTAATAAAATAATTTTTGAAAACAGAAATTATTTGAAATGATCTTGATTGCTCTGAGCAAAAACAGTACTTCAAACTTCTTGATGCTTCAAGATGAAAGTTGTATTAAGTAATATTTGAATTTAAATGTGGTTTAAAATGTTTCTTAGTTCTAAAGCCCTGTGTAGTACCTGTTTTTCAAGCAATATTAGCTATATTTGATCTTCTAGATGAAGAAAGACTTGACTATGATTATGTACATATAAATATGTACAGTACCATCCTGGAATAAATCTTAATAGATTCATAAAGTATGTGCAGCATGATTTAGAAAATATTTTTTAGGTCATTAAATTTAGTTACATAAGCTACAGTCTGTTTTAAATTCTGTGTAATTAAATCTGTTTTGTTGTGTGTGTTTTTGAAAAAAAAATTTCATTACACTGGGAAGTGTATAGTAGTTGTTTTCCAAGGCTGTCAAAAGCATACCCAATCACATATTAAGGAAAAGTTTGAAATATTAGTTTAGCCTTTCAACTTAATGACAGTTATCATCATGTAATTTTCTTAACTGTACTTGAAAGCCTTAAGAACACTCTAATACTTGATTTTGCTACATGTTTCTTATAGTACCTCCTGTGTTCAAATGCAATTCTTTTCTCTGATATGGAATAAACTATGAAGTAAAGGAACCTGGCACATATTTAGTAATCAATAAACATTACTTCCTTTCCTTTACCCCCTTCCTACCCCCCCACTGTCTTAGTCCATGATTTTAAAATATTAGTAGAAATAGTACCAAGAAAAATTTAAGAGCTCAGCTTCCATTTAAATCTTTAAACTTCTTTTTCTAAAAAAACAAGATTAAAATTAATGCGTAATGTTGTAGGCAGAATTCTATGATGGCCCTAAGATTCCTGCCCCCTTGAGTATACATCCTGTATAATCCTCTGTCCTTGAGTGTGGCCAGATCTGTGAATCTGATGGAATTGTCACTCTCCTTGATGGGGCTGTATTAAATGACAAAGATGGTGGTTGAATCATTCCTTTGATTGTTAGGATCTAAGACTCCTTACCAGACTAGAGAGAAAAATTCCTGCTGGTTTTGAAGAAGTAGCTGCTATGTTACGGAGGACCTCATGGCTAGGACCTGAGGATGACTTCTAAGAGCTGAGAGCAATCCCTGCCAGCAGCTAGCAAGAAGTCAGGCACTGCAGTTCCAGCCAAAAGGAAACAGAGATAATAGAGTTGATCCTGAACAACATTGTTTGAACTGTGCGGGTCCACTTATATGTGGATTTTTTTCAATAAATACAGTCCTTTATATCTGCAGGTTTTGCATCTGTGGATTAAACCAGTCAGGGATTGAAAACAGTATTTTCACATTCTCAACTGCAGTTTTCCTATTTGGGTGTTCAAATCTAAAGCTGCTTTCAGAGGAAGAGAATAAGCTTAGACATAGATGCACAAAATTATTTTCATTAAACCTAAAAAAATACAAAAATGTTCAAATTAAGTTTTCTGCTATGTAAATTAATGTTAGATCAAAAGCTTTTATTATTTAAAGAAAACTAAGAACCACATTTCCAGTTGTTCTGTTTCCTGATCAGTAATTAGAATGCCTGCCCAAGCTTTCTTGCCTTACTACTGTAACAGCTGTAATTAATATCAACTCCATAATTGGCCTAGTGCATGTGGTAGGTATTTTCTTGACACATGAAAAATAGCTTACTGGCAATAGATATTTGTCAACACATTGAAAATTATTTTTTTCTCATTCGGAAGAAAAATGTAAAAGGTCACTTTATTCATTAAGATCAGTATAAAGCACTTTTATAGTATGCTTAAAAAAAAACCAAGAATGCCTTTTTAATTGACATATTGGTCATTAAAATGATTCAAAGGCCAAAGAAATACCTTCTTTTGGACAATTATAAGGTCATTATGTTAATTTAGTTTATAGTGTAATTAGTGAAAACCAAAGTTTACTAATATAATAAAAATTGAATAGGTTAAAAAATTAACCTTGAGTCATTATATAACTTACAGATAAAAACATTTTAATAAAAAGGGACTTCTTCCAGCCAAGATGAAGTAACAGGAACTGGACTCACTCTCCTATGTAATAACTAAAATACCAGACAAACAGTATGAAAACAAAACAAAAACACAGTTTTCATGAATTTGGACGTAAAGGAAAAAAGAAGTGAGCCCTGAGAGATGGAAAAGAAATGAAGTGAGCCATGTGTTTTTCCCAGCTTACTGCTTGAGAGTTTCCAGCTGCAGCTCCGGAAAGAAACAAAAGGACATCCTGACTCAAGAAAATGGAAACCAAGGTTCTTGTGGTGCGGAATACTGGAAAGGGAGGGAGGTACACAGGTAGAATATAGGTGGATCATATTTCTAAACCATTCTGCCATCTCTGCCTTCTTTTTTAATTTAAAAAAGCCATGTAACAAAAGATCAGTTTATATATTTCTTTGAATTATGTAATAAAAAATTTAAATATACAAATTACATTCCACAACCCGGGCATGTGCCCTGACCGGGAATCGAACCCTGTTCACCTGGATCCTAGGTTGATGCTCAACTGCTGAGCTACGCCCGGCCGGGCAGTATACCTATCTTAAAAATCTGTTAGCTGATGGACTTAAAGAGCAAGTGTTGAAACAACCAAAACATTGAATTATAGTTATTCTTAAAACATCCTAATTTTGCCAATATGTCCCAAGCTGTGAGTTACAGGAACAACCTCCAGAAACAAAGTCAGGGTTGGGCGGGTCAAAGCACACAGGACCAGCTTTTGATAAAGATGCTTTTCCTTTGGACCTGTAATTACTTTAAATATGCTACATATCCTCGAGATTCTTAAAATAACTTTCAATAGAGATAAATAACTTCTATAAACCTTTCCTTATGTAAAGCATCCACGTGTAGTTAAATATTATGACAATGAAAGTATAAGTAAAAGAAACTCAGTTGAATGACTGTACAATGACATTTTAAAAGTCCAATAATTTGACATGCAGGAAAAGTGCATCAATTCTTAAGAATAGTCAGCATTAATTAGTTTCCGTTCTGTCTCCTTAGAATCTAGTTTAAATATCACACTACCCTTCATCCTATGAAATTGTGACATTCAGTATAAACTGATGTAAACATTTAAATCCTGTATCTCTAAACTACAGTCATTAAACAAACACTCTAAAAGGTATTTTCACTTGGTCACTGAAAAATCACAAGTCAGACTTCCAAAATGTCTGCTTGGTACGGATTTGGAATCAGCAGCAAAATTATTTAAAGTATTTTGTCATTTTATTTTTTAAATATATCTTTATTGATTTCAGAGAGAGGAAAGGAGAGGGAGAGAGAGAGATAGAAACATCAATGATGAGAGTCATTGATCGGCTGCAGCCCGCAACCCGGGCAGGTGCCCTGACCGGGAATTGAACCCTGATGGCCTGGATCCAAGGTCGATGCTTAACCACTGAGCCATGCCCAGCCGGGCAAAGTATTTTGTCATTTTAAACACATTTAAACTGGATGAAATAAATTAGTCCTGTGTGCTGTAGAGACAAGGTTTGCATAAACAAAGTAACAGCCAATCCTTTAACAAGAAGTACCCAAGTTTGGAAAATAGTATTTTTGAGCCAAATTCTGTTCAACAAAATCCATTAGAATGATATAAAAATATTTACTTTTTTACAGTTTTTATACCATTAGAACAGGAAACTTTTAAAAAATATAAGTATGAATGAAAAAAAAAGTAAAATACTTCTACTCAATGGTAGTTCTGTCTAGTCAATAATTAAACCCACGTTCCAACTTCAGAAAGTATTTTTGCCCAGCATTCATCTTATCACTTCTGCTATAGTCTCTCTCCCTTGTACCAACTTATTAAATAACTCATGTAACTTGCAACTTCAACTGTGGTACTAATCAAAATGGAAAAGAAACCATTGTTTCAAAGCTGGTGGTGGCTCCTGCCAGCAGCACAGAAGGGAACTAGCTGCCTCTCCCAGGCGTGTGCTCGGTGTTCCTGGGGAAGGTGGGTCTGTGAGAGGCCTGGGAAGTTCTGAGCAGCCTTGGGTTTATAGTTAGAGTGCCATTTAAAGTAATATAATGTCATGGTGACCTGGAATGTCTCCAAGAAAAGTCCTTTTGGTCTCAATTCCTTGATATCAGTTCTATTTTTTTGGTGGTGGTTTTGTCAACAGTTGTAGAGTTTACAGATCAATGAGTAAAATACTCATTAAAAAACATTCTAATTGCATACAGTGCATGCTTTGATAGTTCAAAACTCTCCAAATGGAGATATTAGGTAATTATTTTATTTTAAATTATTAAATGAGTATTTAATCTCTTTAAATTACATATTAAAACTTTAATGGAAAACACACAGAAATTTAGTTTAAAGTACTATTAAAGATTTATGTGATTTATGAAAAGAAACACAGTTAGGATGAAGGTCACACTCCCTTAGTGTCAGGGTTCCTGTCTCCCACCTAGCGCTAGCCACTGGACGCTTTCGAAGCACAGAGAGACCTACAAGGTAGATGGAGAAATATGTGTGTGTATTTCTCCACATGAAATTTAAATGTAACTATGAATTTTATTCTGACAAACAAGACCCAGAATGTTACTTCATCAATTTTCACGTAGTTGAACAAATAACATTTAGCAATGTTTTGTTTACTAATTTTTTGTATACATATAGAAATCTCAGATACGTGAAAATGTTTTTCAGATCATACTTCTATCTCTTCACAACTTTAAAGGTAATTATAATTGTCAAACTCTGACTATTCCATGTGATTTGATGTATCTGTACAGAAAGAGTAAGATAAAAACATTGAGTAGAATTAAATAGCTCGTTTGCAGAAACTGACCTATCGCATGTGCTGTGTGTGCTCCTGCAGAGTGCACGGGTCATTCCTGCAGCAACCAAAACGGCAGAATCTCTCTACACATAGATTCAAGTTTCCTGCAACGATTCCAATCTCTGGCAATACTTTCAAGCTTGGATTTCTAGATGCGATAGGCGTTTTGTTACATATACCAATACTTTACCCTTAAACGTTTATGCTTTCCAACCATTTGAACAGTGTGGTGAGAGTTGGCGTGATACCTTCTTAGGATCTGCAGAATCCTCTGTGAGCTGAACGCTGCAACCCCCAGCGCACCACTGAAAAGCCCGTGAGAGAGAGCGAGCACTCCACTGTGCTTTAGTGGGATTGCCTGCAAGTTTGGGGGCATAACCATATATAGGAAAGTAGCTGCTATTATAAGGATGGCTCCAAGAAAAAAGACACTGGTTGGCACACAATCTTGTAGCCAAAAATAGGATATCAGTGTTGATAATATTATGGATAAAGAGGTCACAAATCCTTTTAAAATATCTGCATACTTGATAACAGTAGTTATTACAAGGCCTCCCAGTGCCTGAAGAGAAACAACTATCCAGGTCAGTCGGTTGTATCCCTGAAAAAAACATTCTTCGATACCAATTCTCCATCATAAACATATATACCCATCAATCCAAATATACTCCCAAAGAAACCCAGCTGAATGTTCCTGATCCACACCGACTGCTTGGTCTCTCTCAAGATTTTCATGAAGTAAACGTTGGCAAAGCCGCTTGAAAAGCAGGCGGTGAGAACGGCTGTGAGGCCCATAAACTGCGAGCTGGCAGAGTGCCTTTGAGTCCAGCTCCTGAGAGTCGGAGGGCTACAGTACAAAAGCCACTCTGGTCATCAGAATTACCAGGGAGAGCCACTCCTAATTTTTTTACTAAGCATAGACACAGAAAACAGTGCCGTGGTAAGAATTTTCAACTGATAGGTAACCTGGTAGGTAGCTGCATCTAGATTTGACAGTGCCATGTAGAGTAGATTATTCCAAAGAGTATATATCCCTGATGGAATAGCAAGTTTAATCGTTTCCATAGGTTTATCGAGGATTTCATCACTTAGTATTCGATTCAGTGCTCTTAGACTACATTGGCTGTCTTTGTAGATTAATCAAGTGCAGGCCATTATCTTCAGAATTTCAGCTACAACCACTGCTGTGGAAGACAGATAGTGAGGTCCCTCCTCTTTCAAAGCCCTGGAATAGCTCATCGTTAGGACCAAACTGGTCGTCTGGAAGACCAAGATTCCCAAGAAAGGT
Organism: Miniopterus natalensis; assembly: GCF_054644295.1. Classification (NCBI taxonomy): domain Eukaryota; kingdom Metazoa; phylum Chordata; class Mammalia; order Chiroptera; family Miniopteridae; genus Miniopterus; species Miniopterus natalensis. The sequence continues at coordinate 85,919,948 of NC_142081.1, forward strand.
CTTTCAGGTTGGCAGACATTGTTTTATCTGCATCTGCCTGTCCCGCAACTTGGAGCCGGGCACCCAGGGCTGTCATCCCACCGGGTCCCCACTGCCCCTGCCACCAGCAGTGTAGGGCCCATCTCTGCCTTTTCATTGGAGAGCTTAATCTATTTTTATTTAAAACAATTACTGATTAGTTCTGCCATTTTGCTGTTTGTTTTTTATGTTGGTTCCCCCCCCCCCAATTCCTCCATTACTGCCTTGTTTAGTGTTTATTTGTTCTAGCATACTATTTTGATTCTCTTATTTACTTTTCTGTATATTTTTTACTTAATGGTTATACTGGTGATTAAAATTAACATCTCAAATTGATAACAATCTAGTTTGAATTAATACCAATTTAGCTTCAATAGTATATAAAAATCTATGCTCTAATATAGTTCTGTCCCCCTTTTATGTCAAATTGTCACAAATTACATCTCTTATACATGTATGGCCATTACATAGATTTATAATTATTAATATTAAATCATATGGAAAATAAGATTTACAAAAAATATATATAACAATGCCGGCTTTTCTATTTACCCATGTGGTTACCTTTATTGGTGTTATTTCTTCATATGGCTTTGAGTTATGTATAGTGTCCTTTCATTTAAGCATTTCTTGTAGGACAAGTCTACATCTGACTAACTACTTGAGGTTTTGTTTCTCTAAGAAATATTTATTGCTCCTTCATTTTTTGAAGGATAGTTTTGCCAGGTAAAATATTCTTGTTTGACAGTTTTGTTTTGTTTTTCTTTCAGCACTTTAAATATATTATCAACTGCCTCTAGCATCCAGGGTTTCTGATAAGAAATTAGCTGTTAATCTTACTGAGGATTCCTTGTACACAATAAATTACTTTTTTTTTTGGTGCTTTCAAGATACTTTTGCTTTGGTGTTTTAATTATAATGTGTGTTAGTATGAGTCTCTTTGAACTTATCCTAACTGGAGTTTGATGAGCTTCTTGAATGTGTATATTTATATCTTTCACTAAATTTGGGGAATTTTAAGCCATTATTTCTTTAACAATTCTTTCTGCCCCCCTTTACTCTCTTCTCTTCTTGGATTTCTCTTTGTATATGTTGGCAAGCTTGATTATCTGTCAAGTTCTGTCTCCTTTTCCTCATTTTTTTCCCCTGCTCTCCAAACTGGATAATCTCAATTTACCTAGTTTAAAATTCACTGATTCTTTCTTCTTCATGCTCAGAGCTCTTGTTATGCCCTTCCAGTGAAATTTTATTTTAATTGTTATAATTTTCGGCTCCAAATTATTTGGTTCCTAGTTATGGTTTTTATCTCTTAATTGATATTCTCTATTTGGTGAGACATTGTTCTCCTGGTTTTATTTACTTCTTTGTTGTGGCTAAGGGGATTTCTTGGTGCCATGTTATGCTAGCCTGGGGCTGGAATGACACAGGTAAAATGTGTCCTATATTTTTCTCTGCAGCCATCCTGGGTTTTTATGCTCCACTGGGTTCTGCAGCTTCTTAATTGTACTCCAGAGTCTTCCCAGAGCTATTTTAGTCTGTGAGTAGTTTTTAAATTATTGTTTTTGTAGAGATTTAGGGTTGGACCTTCTAGTCAGCCACTCTGCTGATTTCCTATTTATATCTTCTTTATTATATTCTGATTATATGAAATATACTTTTTATCTTTATATTTTATATTATGTATCTTTATTGAAGTATTTAGTCAAATATTTTACAATAAAATTGAGTTCATTTTTTTTAATTGACATAACTACATAATATGTAGGACATACTGATTTGATACATTTATATTATAGTGTGACTGCCATTGTAGCATTAGCTAACACTTCTGTCACATCATAGAATTGTTGTTTCTTCTATGATGGGGACAATTAAGATCTAATCTCTTGAAAATTTAATGTTGATAATACAGTTTTGTTGTCTATAGTCACTGTGCTGTGTATTAGATCTCCAGGACTTGATTATCTGTGAGTTGCGAGAATGCGCCCTTGAACAATAGCTCTCCCATGCCCATTCCCCTGCCCCTAACCCCTAGCAGCCACCATTTATTCTCTGCCTTTTGAGTTTAGTTCTTTTTAGATTCTACATATAAGAAACATCATACAGTATTTTTCTTTCTCTGTCTGACTTATCTCACTTAGCTTGATGTCCTCAAGGCCCATATGTGGTATAGAGTAAATATCCTTTCATTTAAATAAAAGGAGAAGAGTGGTAGATAGTGTTTTAATTTTGCCAGTACAGGTTGATTATATACATACGAGATGTGACACCAGAATAAAATAATGCTTCAAATATTATAAAGTAATAATACTTGGTCCTGAAATGTATCAATAAACTGTAATGCGTTTTTGACGTAATATTCATTATGATGTATGTTTCCTGGCATAAATGTTAATCTACAAAGAGTTTTTGGTTGTGACTAAGAAAAGAATTTACATAATTAGTCTTGGATAGGAAAATTTTAGACATGAATTTAATAGTAATATTTGCTAATAAGAGTTGCGGTACAACATATCCAAACAGAAAAGCAATGGTACTTCGTGCTTTTTGACAGCTTACCTTATGACAGATAGTAAGGCTCCATATTGGTCAATAGGTCAGAATCACAATGTCAGTATATGGGTAAATTGAAGCTATTATTTCAATTTTGATTGTATGATTTTAGAATCGCAAGTGGATACATGAATGAATTTAGGGTCAAATCAGACATATAACAAAAGAATGGTAGTTTGCTTCATTTAAGAGTGTCCTGTACATTTCTTCTGTCTCAGCTTTATTCCTTCAAGCCAGGAGGAAAGAGAATTTAGCTTAAAGAATACATACTCTTCTTGGCAGAGAGCACCTGTCGCTACAGAGAGCATACAGAGGGTTAGTTGTGCAGTGTCACCTTAAAAAACAATTCAGCATGACCAGAACAAAAGCAGACTTTTGGTACTAAGAAAACTATTTCTGTATAAAACCTAATGACTTCTGTTTTTCTTTACTTCTTAAGCATACTGCTTGTGTTGACTAGGAATCTTATTCTTAACAGGGCTGATATTCTCTGAAAATGATGGCATTAGGCTCCAAGTAGTGGCTTCACAGGGCTCCCTGGAAGCTCATTGAAATGTTCATTATTCTCATGTGTGCCCAAATGATTTAAGAGCAATAGGACCTGTGTCAGCATGTGCATTTTCCTCCACTGAGGGAATAAGTCATAGGTTACTTGTGGAAGAAACATAGATGAGGCCTTATTTTAAAAGTTGTAGGGAAATGACAGGACTCGAATTGCAGGTGCTCTTGCCTCAATTTACTCTGAGATATTAGTATCCTGTTATATTGTAAAAAGTACATTACATAATACTATCAAATGATAATGACTACTTATACAACAACCTTACTGTATTTTGTGTCTGAAAGTATCTTCTGATACTAAAAATGGAAAGTTGGCCTGATTTATTAACCTATATATATAGAATTTGATTCCTTTATTTCCCTGGTGCTCCAGCTCCAATCCATCATCATGTCCTGTGGGCTGTTCTCCAGAGCACAGCCCAAGTTGTCTGCTCCCCATCATCCCGTGTACTAATACCCTGGCTCAAGTTGTCATCACCTCCTGAATGCTCTTCTCACTTCCGATACTAATTTCCCTCTTTCCATATACACACAGGAGCTAGTATATCGGTCTGCTAAGGCTTCCATAACAAAATGCCATAGACCGGGAAGCTTAGACAACAGAGATTTATTTTCACACAGCTCTGAAGTCCAGACTCAAGATGCCATGAGGGCTGCTTTCTGGTAAGAGCTCTCTTCCTGACTTGCAAATGGCTTCCTTCTCACTGTGGAGAGAGATATCTCTGGTGTTTCTTCCACTTCTTATAAGGCCAACAGTCCTATTAGATTAGTTCCCCAACCTCATGACCTTGTTTAACCTAATTAACCTCCAAATACAGTTACCTAATTAACCTCCAAATACAGTTAGGGCTTCAATATATGAATTTGATGGGGATATAATTCAGCCCATAACAGTTAAATGGATCTTTAAAAAGTTAAAATCAGATCATGTGAGTCCCCGCCCCCCCAATTCCCCAATGGCTTTCTTTCACTCTGAAAATGAAACCCAAACTCCTTGCCTTGACTTACAAAGCTGTGTGTAATCAGGACTACCCATCTTAACCCAAAGCCATGTTGCACAACTCCAGGAATTGTGGGTCCCATACAAGAGAATCATTTATGAGCAGACCCTCGTCTACTACTCTAGGTGTCTTGATATAGTATTGTCAGGCAAGCTCTCTGGTCACCTGCAGAGGCAGATGGACCTCCCCTCATCCAAAGTTTGGTTCAGATGTCCAGACAGATGATACACATACACGCTCCAAGAGGGCATAACAAAGTTTATCACTTACTTACTTGAGGTCTTTGGGAAGAGCAGGGCAGGCCTCCTAAGCAGGTCTGAAATGGCTGGAGAGAGCAAGGAAAGGAGACTGGCAGGGGCTTTCACTGTGGATAGGGGGTGGAGCAGGGGTGGCTAGGATAGCACCTTGACTGTTTGAATCTCCTGCCAGCATCAAAGGAGGGCACATCCAGCTTTTCTTTTCAGCTTGTCAGTTCGAAGAGGGAGGGGTGAGGTGAGGCTTACAAGTTCTCAGCCATCAAAAACACCAAAACATGAAGTCGAACTTCTTGTTACACTCCCCTGGCTTCTTGTTCTTCAAGAGGTCTTGACTCTGTGGCCCTTTGTTCTTCCATATAATTTTAAGGATCAGTATGTCAAATCCCATAAAAAGACGTTAGCATTTTTATCAGAATCACATTGACTCTATATATGAGTTAAGAGAACCTCTGACATCGTTAGATATTAAGTCTTTCCATCTAAGAACAGTACATATCTAAATTTTAAAAAATTGTTCAAAAAAAATAATTTCCCCCAATCTTTTTGTAGTATTTAGTCATAGCTATGTTATGTAATATTTAGTCATAGCTATGTCTGGTTACTTTTATAAAATTCTGTACTATGAAATTACATTTCTAACTGAATCTTAACTTCAACACATTGATTTTGTATTCAGTGACCTTGTTAAATTCTCACTCATTTTATGTATAGATTCACTTGTCTTTCCTATGTATAGAATCATAGCATCTGCAAATAAGGACAGTTTGGTTTCTCCTTACCCAGTGTTTATAGTACCAATTTCTGTTGCTGCTTTTGCTGCACTGGACATGCCTGTTAGTACTCCACTGACAAGAAATGATGCTGGAGGGCATCCTCTTCCCATGTGTGATACTAACGGGACAAATGACATTTGCTCTTAAGTGTTTTTGTGAATGCCTCATATCAGGTTAAGAAAGTTCCCTTGTATTCCTAGTTGGCTAAGAATTTTTATCAAGAATAGGTGTGAGTTGTCAAAACTGTTTTTTTTGCCTGTTAGTGTGCTTTATGCTTTCCTGATGAAAGCCAGACATGATGTGCTGGGTAAAAGGAACTCTGGTAAATAGGCTTTCAATAATGTGAAGTGTAGGAGGAGGGAAAGTGTTCTGTTGTCCTATGATTAGCTCTCAGTCTTTTAGTATGTTGTGGTCCTGGGCTGTGAACTTTAGAAGTGGTTCTCAGACCCTCCCTCCATCCCGGCCTCCCTTAGGTGGGACGGGATGGCTAGAGAAGGCTGGAGTTGTGTTTTTTCCATCCTACACAGAACGCTAGAGGGGGCTGGACCCGGATACTTCCCTTATCTCACACAGATGGCTAGAGCCTGGTGAAGTTGGGCATTTCCTTCACCCAGGTTGGTCAAGCTTAAATAAAACCCCCAATAGTTCTGGTAAACCCATTTCTCTTGAGGGCAGGCCTTGTTCTGAAGAACAGAACGCTCTGGTGTATTTCAATATGATGACTTTTCCTTTCTCCCTGCCAGAAAAGAGGAGGGGATTTTTCCTGACATTTATTGTGAGAAGTGGGTATGGCTCCTGGAGCTTAAAATCACAAAAGTGTGCCCCTCTCCTCCCCACAGGACTTTTAACTCAAATTTGTCCACACTGAGCCTCTAGCAATTCATCAATTACAGTTTAGGGTTCTTCTACCCTCGTACTGGTTCTCATGGATGTTTCAGCTCCAGTAAGCTGTAATTTTCTATTTTTGCCTGTCTTTCCCTGTAGTGTTTGGGGTGCAGTAGTTTGTATGTGACCTTACATTGATGGATCTAGGAAGAGTTGCTGATCTTTCAGGTTGTTCAGCTTTTTACTCATTCTGAAAATGGGGTGGTAACTTCTAAGCTCCTTCTATGCCAGATTGGAAAACAAAAGCTATGTAATGTGATGCTATTTTTTTATTTGCTTAAATTTTAGAATTATTATACAAAGTTTATCCTTATGTAGTGACTGTCTTTTGTCCCTAATAATCCTTCCTGTTCTATTGTATGTTAATATAGTAACCTCAATTTTTTTGAGTGGTATTTTACTGGTATGTCATTATCCATTCTTTCATTTTCAATATTTAATATTTTCAATATTCTGGTGTCCCTGTGGGCAATTGTATTTTTTTCCACTCTTGTTATCTCTGTTTATCAACTCAAGAGGTTAGTACATAAACATTTATTGTGATTATTTATATATTTGAACTTGTTTCTATTCTTTGCTTTTGTATTTCTTTTGCTCATCTGTTTTCTCCCCTTTTAAATTGAATATTTGCTCTTTATTTTTTAAGTTTAATTGCTTTTATCCACCCTGGCATTTTTACACTATTTCTATTCTTTAGTGGTTACTCTTAAAATTTTACCATACATATTTATCCAAGTCTAAACTCTCCCAAACCACACAAAACACTTTAACTTTGTTTACTCTTCTCCAACTTGTATACTCTTGTTACCTGATATTTTAATTCTGATTTCTTCTTAATCCTAAAGATGAAACCTTATTATTTTATAGAAATGGTATTTATATATAAAACATGTTTACTACTTGACTTGTTCTACATTTCTACTTGCGTTTTATATTTATTTATTTATTTATTTATTTATTTATTTATTTATTTATTTATTTATTAAAATATATCTTTATTGATTTCAGAGAGAGGAAAGGAGAGGGAGAGACAGATAGAAACATCAATGATGAGAGAGTCATTGATCGAGCCCACAACTCGGGCATGTGCCCTGACCGGGAATCGAACCCCTATCACCTGGATCCCAGGTCGACGCTCAACCGCTGAGCCATGCCCAGCCAGACTCTGAATTTTAGAAATGCTATAATTTTCTTTCTTCCCTAGTGTAAATCTCTTGGTGGAATTCTATCAGTTTTTGAATATCTGAAAGTATTTCTACTTCACCTTAATTCTGGAATGATCATTCTGCTTAATTCTCAAAGATTTTGGTTATATTCAATCAGCATTTTGAAGACATTCCATGGTATTCTAGTATCTGGTATCGCTATTGAAAAATTTGTTGTTAGTTCATAGGCAATTCTTTCTGAGTGAGTTGTTTTTCCCTTTTTCTGTTTGTTTTAGATGTTCTGTAGTCTATTATAATATGTTTATCATGGATTTTTCTTAAACTTACCCTCCTTGGATTATATTGTGTTTCTTAATGTGGATTCATGTATTTTTATCAGTTCTAGAAAATTATCAACAAGTTGTAGTCAAACATTCTCTCCTTGATATCCGTGTATGCCCCTCCCTCCTGTGAGACTGATTAGATAAAGAATAGACATTCTCATTTCTATCCTCATCTCTTAATTTCTGTGGTAGAACTAGTGATTTGTTCATATTTCCCAGCTTCCTTTGCTGTTAAGTTTGGCCTGAGTTCTGGCCAATGGAGTTTAGGTAGAAGTAATGTAAGCCATTCCTGTGCACAAAAATTTCCCATATAAAAACATAAACAAATATTGGGAAATTGAATTCAGTAATGAAAAGTATAATACATTGTGACTGAGTGGTGTTTACACCAGAAATGTAAGGTTAGTTTTATATTTTAAAATCAGAGTAAGGAAAAAAAAAGTATGATTATCTCAATAGATGCAACAACCTACAGCTAACATCATAATACTAAATTTCTGAATGTTTTCTATTAAATTATAGAGAATGTATAGTATTAACACTACCATAAAACATTACTGAAAGTCCTAGCCGGTGTAAGCAGGCAAGAAAAGAGAAATTTGAAAACACTGGGAAGAAAATAGTTAAAGAAGTAGAATCCTGTTGAGCTGCCCAAATTTGACAGAATTTTTATTGAGAACACTCTGATTTAGCTAGGTACACAGCACCATAGTAGGAGGCCTATAGAATAAGCAAAGGGCATTACAGGTAGGAGTCACAATAATCAGTTGCATTTCTATACCCTAACAACAAGCAATCTGAAAAGAAAATTAATAAAACAATTCCATTTATAATAGCATGAAAAAAATAAAATACTTAGGGAAAAACCTAATCAAGGAGGTGAAAGACTTATACTCAGAAAACTATAAAACATTTCTGTAAGAAATTAAAGACACAAATAAATGGAATAACATCCCATGTTCATGGATTGGAAGAAAATACTGTTAAGATATCAATGATATCCAAAGCAATCTACAGTTTCTTTGTAACCCCTAGCCAAACCCTAATGTTTTATAAGATCTATCCTAAACTTCATGGGAAATTTTAAGTGACTCTGAGTAGCCTAAAACATCTTGAAAAAGAAGATCAAAATTGAAGGACTTCCACTTTCTGATTTCAAAATGTATCACAAAATTACTAGTGACATAAAGACAGACATGGAATAGAATAGAGAGTCTGAAAATAACCCTCCCATATATGGTCAATTTACTTCTGACAAGAGTGCCAAGACTAGTCAATGGGGAAAGAAGTGTCTTTTCAACAAATGTTGGGAAAACTGGATACACACATGCAACAGAATGAGGTTGGACCCTAATCTTACACCATATACAAACATTAACTCAAAATGAATAAAGACCTAACTGTAAGACCAGAATTTAAAACCTAGATGAAAACAGGAGAAAAGCTTCATGGCATTGGCTCTGCCAATGATTTCTTATAAATGACAACAAAAGCATAGGTAACAAAAGAAAAATAGATGAATTCTACTTCATCAAAATTAAAAACCACAACTTTTATGCATCATAGTGTTACTGTAGGCAGCCATAAGTTGGAGCAGGGGCCTGGCTGGCTACTTTGGAGAAGTGGGCTGTACAGGGGCTATGCAAAGGACACAGGTGCACTGGGGTCCAGGGGTGCCCAGTGGATTCCAGCTGACTCAGCAGGATGTCCTGGGATCGTGTCCAGCACTGGGAGGTGGGCCGAAGGCTGCAGCATCTCCAGGCTTCCTGATGGTGAGTTCTGTAACTTCCCTTCTCACTACCATAGACAGTGAGTCTCCCACATTGGCCAAGATGGTGCATGGGGAGGTTCTTACACTGAGCACGCCAAAAGCTAGAAAGATGAATGGACAGGGCCTGAGCTCAGCAAAAAGCTAGCAAGATAACTAAATAGAAAGAAAAAAAATCCATCCCCTCCCTTTCCTTATGAGAACTGCAGGTTTGAATAGGAATGGGGGATGGTCTTTGAGATGGGAGTCCACCATTCTCCCAGATCATGCACTTGAATAACACCTTTCCTTTTGCACCATCTCACAAGTTTGACCTTCATTGTGGCAGGCAGCTGAATCTGTGTTTTTGATTACAGTTTTTAGCAACTCTGCAGAGACAGCATGAACCTTGTTAAGTCCCAGAGGGCCTGGGCTGGGGTCCCAGCTGCCTGTAGCAGGCCAACCCCTGAGCGGGACTGTGGGGACTTCCCATCAGCTGCTGAAAGCTTTTCTCAGGAAATTTCCCTGCACTCCTTCTCAAGGCTTCAGCCACCTGAAATGCTTGTCTGGTGAAAGGAAATGGTTTTCTGAGAAGTAGATGGACCCCAAAACAAAGTAAGTTGAACCAGCATGCACAGCAGGGGTCCCCTATCCCTGCTACTTGGGCTTTGTGCCACTCTGGCTTTGTGTCATTTGGGTCCAGTCAGGACCACTTGCGGTATTGGTTGGTAGGAGATAAGACACTAGGACTTACTTGTTAGCGCTTGTTTGGACTAATGGAATTATGGATCCAAGTTTTCTTCATATGTTTCCACTTTGTCTGGTGTCTTTTTATGGTTATGGTTTTGGGTTTGTAGTTTCATGTCATCAGGGGTTGTTCTGTTTCAACTCCTGAAGGGAGCACACTGGACTGAATTTTAGCAGAACGGTGTCCCCCTTGAAGACCTGGCAGGGCACCTAATTTGGTCAGGGAGCATCTCTATTCGAAGCAGGACAATTACCTTTCAGGCAATATCCTATAGGTGAAAAATAAACCAGGAAGGCCAGCCTGCTGGCCATTACTGGGCCCATACTCCCATTTTCCATTCAGATTTACTAAATTGGAAGAATTCCAACCCCTCACATAGGGAGGATCCTCAGAAAATGGCAGATCTTATTACCTCCATTTTTGCCTCTCACCATCCAAACTGGGCAGATGTACAAGCTCTCCTTAACATCCTGCTAATAACAGATGGAAGGTGGCTATAGATAAGACTAATGAAGAGCCTCATTGCCTCTACCAAGAGAATCCCAATGGAACTCCTAACCTGGCCAGGACAATTCCCTTGACAGAGCCCACTGGTACCTAAATAGTGGGGGCTTAGCCTTCCTAGACCATTACAAAAGGTGATTTTCGGAAGGACTTAATAAAGGGGTGCCTAAACAAAAGAGTCTGAACGTGATATGTGCCATTCAACAGAAACCATAACAAGATCCTTCTGGACTTTTAGAAGTCTTGTATCAGACTTATCAAAAGCACACTGATGCTGACCCACAGGCACCAGAAAATGTCCGGATGGTAAACATGACTTTTATTGGGCAAAGTGCTCCAATATTAGAAGGAAGCTCCAATGTTTAGACCGGGCATTGAGAGTGAATCCCCCCCAATGTGCAGCTGGTGGACAAAGCCTTTAAAGTTTACCGTGCCCAGAAAACAAGGAAATAAAGCAGGTCACCTTTTTCTTAGAAATGGTGTGGGGAAACCAGAAGGAGAGGCAGGCCTGAAAGGGAAAGGGGAAAGACTCACTGGGTGCTAATCAATGTGCCTATTGCAAAGAGAAAGACCAATGGAGACAGGATTCCCCAGAACTAAAAAAGAAAAAGGAAAAACACTCTCGCTGAGAAATGTTAGAAAAAAATGATGAATCTGATGACAAATGAGGAGGCCCAGGGCCTCCCCTAGACACCTCCATACCAATTACTATTTCCCCACAGGGGGCCTGGGTACAACTGACAGTGGGGAACAAGCTAACTGACTTCCTCATAGATATGGGAGCTACATACTCAGTGCTAAATACAAAACTTATGAAGAAAAGTTCAGCTGTGGTGATGGTTACTGGAGTGATCAGACAATGACAAAAACAGGCATTCCTTCAGCCTCCAAATTGCCAACTTGGGGATAAAAAACTTACGCATAGTTTTCTCTACGCGCTAGGCTCCCTATTTCTTTGTTGGGCTGAGATTTACTTTGTAAGTTGTACGCACAAATAACTTTCCCCTTGTGAAGCACCAGTTATGCTTAGGAGTCCCACCAGAATATACTCTCCAGCTCCAGATGCTCCTAACTTGCCCTGAAGGGCCTGGAGGGAACACTTCCCACCTGAGACCTATAAGCAGGTTGATTAAGCTGTTTGCGCCAACATAAACCCGGGCAGGGCAGTTAACATCTGAACTGTGAAAACCTAAAAGAAGAGGTGCAGATCCCACAGAAAAAAATAATACCCCCTTAAAAAGGAAGCGTTAGAGGGAATTCAACCAGTATTGCAGAAATTCTTAAAATCAGGGTTAATTGAGCCATGCCAGTCTCCCTGTAATACCTCCATTTTTTTCCAGTCAGATAGCCCCACTCTGATGAATATTGATTTGCACAGGACGTTAGGGCCATAAATGATGTTGTTCAGGACATTCATCCTATGATGCCCAACCCTTATACTTTGTTGACCACAGTGCCCAGGGATAGCAAATGCTTTTCAGTTTTTGCCTTGAAGGATGCTTTTTTCTGCAACCAATAAATGAATAGGCTCAACTACAAGCCACCCCACTTCTTGGGGCTTTAATTCCCCACCTGGACTTGTCACAATTTAAACCCTGTTACACAGAACAAGATGATGAATGGCATGTGAATGGGGATTCTCTAACACTGACCCTTATTCTATATGGAAGATCAACACTCATGGTATGATCTTACATGCATCTTGGAGACCCAACTACAGGGAAGAATGAGAAAATGAACCACACAATGAAGAAGACCCTAATGAAAATATGCCAGGGAACACATTTGAAATGGGACCAGGCACTCCCTATTGCCTTGCTCTGGATTAGGGTAGTGCCCCAAAGTGGGCTTAAGCCCTTTTAAAATAGTTTATGGGAGACCCTTTCAAGTTTCTGTTTTAAGAACACCCCCTTTAGATTTAGAATATCAATTAAAAAAATCAAACAATATGCACAACATTTAGGCAAATCCTAAAAACTTTGCTCAAGTTTGCTCATTGCAGGTCTATCTACCTGTCTAACGACCCCTTATACCTGTTCCAGCTATGAAATTGAGTCTTACTAAAGACCTGGAAGACACAAGGTCCTGAACAGCAGTTAGCTGAGCAGTGGACCACTCCCTATGATGTACTACTGACAATGCACTCTTCCCTAAAGCTCATGGGAATCAGGCCTTGGATCCACCAAACAGATAAAACAGGCGCTGCCTAAGGAGGACTCAGGTCTTGGCTGCTGCTGTTGATACTGCAAAGGAAAGCTGGACCTGCACCTCTGAAAGAGTTTGAAAATTCCTCTTTCAGAAAACGATAGTGACCCCCAAAGCTAAGTGACAATTATTATTTTTTGACAATTGCTATACTTTATGTCCACACTTGGACTGATAATGCCTTTGTCTGCATTTCCCAGACAGTGGCTTCCTCAGCAAACTTTTCCCACTGTTGGGTGTGCCACTCAAAGCCCCACTCAGAGTTAGATCATGGGGACCCGTTAGTCTCTCCAGTTTCTGATTTCACTGCAATTCTCCTGCTATACTAGGCATACCTCTCACTAAGTATTTGATTGCTTATCTACACAATAGGTCTCACTTTGGAAGCCCACCTGCAACACTCTTACCAGCTTCGCTTGTTCAGTAGTGCCATCCTCTAGACACCATGTATGCTGCCTTCCAAAGACAGCAATCCTCCTCCCTCATCTAAAGGCTTCCCTTCATTCTTGACCCCCACCCCTTCCTTTAGTAGACAGCAAGAATCTCTAGACCTGGTGATAGGTAAGACTACACCCCTTGATGGAAGGAAGAAACTACAGAAGATGAGACTTCCATCCACTTACTCTTGAAGGGGGAATTGTTACCATAGGCAGCTGTCAGCCAGAGCACTGGCTTAGCTGGCCACTTTGAAGGCTGGACAGAGGACACAGGCATACCTGAATCAGTGGGTGCTACATGGACTCCAACTAGCTCCCCGGGATGTGTGGGTGCCATGTTCAGCATCAGATGGTGGGCTGAAGGATGTGGCATCTGCAGGTGCCCTGATGGTGGGTCCTGCAGCCTCCCCCCCAACTATCATAGACAGGGAGCACCCGCCTCCCCCATTGGCCAAGATGGCACAGGGGAAAGTTCTTACACTGAGCAGGTCAAAAGCTAGAAAGATGAATGAACAGGGCTCAGCACACCAAAAGCTATAAAGATAATTGAATAGAAAAAAAAAAAAAAGCCCTCCCATCCCTATTAGAACTGCAGGCTTGAGCAGGAAGGGGAGATGGTCTTTGAGATGGGAGTCCACCATTCTCCCAGGTCGCGACACCAGAATAAAACCTCTTTCCTGTTGCACCATCACCTGTTCCACAAGTTTGGTTTTTGTTGTGTCAGGCAGTGGAACCTGCATTTTCATTTACAATAGGACAATATCAATAGGTGAAAAGGTCTCCCACGGAATGGGAGAAAATATTTGCAAACCTTATGTCTGATAAAGGATTAATAAACAGAATTCTTTACTTCAGCAGATCAAACTGTTTCTAGCTGTTCCCTTTGCCTAACATAGTCATCTCTAATTTTTAAAGTCTTCTCTATCATTTTTCAACTTAAATATCACCTGTGCAGAAAGGCCCTCCCTGAGCACCAAATCTAAGGTATTCACTCAAGGTTTTCATTGTTATCATGCACAAAATTTTCATTCTCTGCACATTATTTAATATTTAATATCTTTTCTTGATTATTTATTTTTTTGTTTGTTTTCTTTTCTGCCACCCACTGTCCTATGGAATGTGATTGCCTTAAATACAAAGGCTTATTTACCACTCTTTTCCCAATGCCTAGAAAAGTACTCCAAATATTTGTTAAACGAATGATAAATTTTTAAGTTACCTGTTAAATAATGACATGAGCATGCAGATATTCAAATCCCGCTATCTTGACTATAAATTAAAATTAACATTTAACTCTCAAGTCTCCAAGTCCAATGTAAAGAGAAACAAGAAAATATTTAGCTGAAGCTAAAGTTATTCACTTATTTATTTACTCAACAATATTTATTGAGCATGTATGACAACGCTAAGTGTTGGAGAGACAGTGACTATGAACATACCCTTGAGGAGCTCACTTTCTAATATGAGGCATTATATATATAATTTTATTTATTTATTTATACATACAAATATACATACACATATAAATGAATGTCTGTACTAAGCACTATCGGAGCACAGTTGAAGGGGAGGTTGTGTTGGCAGCTCCTTCATGGCTCATGAAAACTTTACTGAAGAGTTGATGTTTTCACTGAATGTGGTGAGACTGAATACCATAAAACTGGTTCAAAGGTAGCGTGAGGGGAAAACTCTAGAGCAACACTCAGCACTATCCAATAGAAATATGATGTGAGCCACAAACATAAGCCAAATATATAACTTAAACTTTGTAGTAGCCATATTAAAAAGTAAAAAGAAATATATCAAATTTAATTTTAATGATATATTTTTAACTCAATATATCCAAAACAACATTTCAACATATAATTGTTATTAAAAGTTTGAAATTTATACAATTTTTTATTCTAAGATTTGATATCTGGTGTGTATTTTACCTTGTAAGCACATCCCCATTTAGACTAGCCACATTTCATGTGCTCAATAGTCACATGTGGCTACTGGTGCCATATTGGACACCACAGACCTTGTGGAACATAACAGTCATTCTGGCTAGATGAAAATATAGGCCAGAACAGTGCATCTCAAACTATGTCTGATGTGGGACCAGTGTTTTTGTTTTTGAAATTTCCAAGCTATTTTGGACTGACATTTTGTAACCTACTACTAGAAAAAAATAAAAATGAAATAAAAAATAAAATGTATAATGCAAACTCAACTTTTAAATATCATATTCCTTAGACATAAAATTATATACATTCTCACTTTTAATTTCTATACTTATCTCACCATGGACCACTCTAGAATGTGGTGGTGCTCTCTTGCTCTCTGACCAATTGTGTTAATCCCTGCAAAATGGGAAACGCCTCACTTTTAGTTGACCAACAAGATAGTATGTCCCTGGTGATCTGATGCTCAGAATCCCCAGGTAGGCCTTTAGCATTGCTTCCGCCTGAAAACAGTGGAGTAGCGCTGCCGTAATTTGTCAGTAAACAAGCCTATGCGTGCACTCCACAAATTCTGTTTGCATGGTGTCCATTGTCTCTCTGAGTCTGGTTAATATTTTATTTTTGTTTTCCAAGCCTTAAAGAAAGTCTCTCAAAGACAATTACCCCTCTCAATCTTCTTAGCACAAACTCCATAAGAGTATGGTTTTAACTTTCTGTCCTTAAAAAAAATTATAGCTGGGACTTAGAGTTTGAGCCAAAGTCATGTTTAATGTAGGATTCAAATATACTGAAAGAATAGTGAGGAAGGTCAATTGGAGGCCTCACTGAATGCCTGAAGGAACTTTTCCAGGGGGAGAATGGGCGAGAAGCGTTGAGACCAGCACTGTGACAAGAGACAGCGTTCTTCATTACTCATTCTTCAGTGTTTATTGAGTACCTGCTGTGTGCTATGTACTTTATGTAGATTATTACCTTTAACCCTTCCCCTGAAATGAGCTTGAAGGTATGCCTCCTTTAATATCATTTAATTATTTTGAGGTAAACTTTCACACAGTTCCAAATTCAAACTTTACAGAGGGACATACAGCAGGTCCTCAAGTAACATCATTTCTTTCTATGTCATTTCATTATAACGTTGATGAGATGCCATAGAAACTTAACTCTTGTTTATATCAATTAGCCTATGGTAAAATTGGTTTTATTAGCTGTCATTTTACTTAAAGTCACAGAACCTATCCTGAATATTTGCTGTATTATGAAAATTTAGTGAAAAGTCTTCATTTTACCCTGCCCCACACAACCCAGATGTATCTTGCCTCTGGCTGCCCAGTTTTATCCATTTCTTGCATCTCTCCCTGACATCTTTTATGCTTATATAAAAACATTTGTATATATTTTCTTTTTCTGCTTCTGTGCCTCCCCACTTTTGTCATAGTATCTCAGAAATTATTGCATATCACATATTGTTTCCTCATCTACTCCTATAGCTGCATAAATTTTCATTGAATGGATGTTATAATTTATTTAACAACCCTACTATTGTCAGACATTCATTTCCAAGCTTTTGCAATTACAAACAATCCTGCCAATAATATATTTGTATTATTGTCTTTTGTTTCATGTATTAATGTATCTGTAGGATAAATTCCTAGAAGTAGGTTTCTTGTGTCAAAAGGTTTGTGCATTTGTAATTTAGAGAGTACTTCCAAATAGCCCTCTCAACAATGTAGGAGAATGCGTTATTGTATAGCCCCATCAACAGTGTATCATTTGCAAATATCAATAAAAAATGGTCTCATAGCCCAGCTGGGTGTGGCTCAGCAGCTGAGCATCGACCTAGGATCCAGGAGACCTCAGTTCGATTCCCGGTCAGGGCACATACCCAGGTGGCAGGCTCGATCCCCAATTGGGGATGTGCAGGAGGCAGCCGATCAATGATTCTCTCTCATCATTGATGTTTCAACTCTCTCTCTCCCTTCCTCTTTCTGAAATCAATAAAGATATATATTTTTTAAAAATGATCTCATAGTTTTACTTTGCATTTTCTTTATTATGAGTGAGCTGGAGTATCTTTTAAAGTTTTGGACTCATGTGAACTATTTTGTGAATTGTTTACTTCCTTAGTAAAAAAATTGGCCATGAAGTGGTTGTGTTTTTCTTTTGTTTGCTGTTTGTCTTTTGACTTTGCGATTGTGGTTTTTGCCACTTAGAAATGTTTTATTTTTATATGGCAAAGTATATCAAATTTTTGTTTAGGGTTAAGAGAGCTTTCTCTATTTCAAGATTATTTTTAAAAATTATCTTGTTTCTTCTAATACTTTTTAAAATGTTATTGCTTTCATTTAAATCTTTGCTGTATCTAAAATTTGTCCAAGTATGATATGTTAAATAGATATCCTTTTTTTTTTTTCTAGATGGCTATCCAGTTGTACCAACACCATTGAGTAAACCATACATCTTTTTCTCATGGATTTTAAATTCTTCTTTTATTATATAATACATTACAATTTGTATTGGGATCTACTTCTGATTTTCTATGTTCTTACATTATTTGTCTATTCATATTGCCAGTATTACACTGTTTTAACATTATAGCTTTATAATTTGTTTTAACACATATTTTTCTCTAATTGCTTTTATTTTTTAGAAACTTCCTATCTAAGTTTGTTTGTTTACTTTTTATATGACCTTTAGAATCAGTTTGCCAAGTTTCATGAAAATGTGGTTGGGTGTTTTAAACTATGATTATATTAAATTAATAGATTGATTTAGGAAGTTTTCAACTGTATGAGGTTGAGTTGGCCTATCTAAAAACATAGTATACCCTTCCATTTGTTTAGGTTCTCTTCTCTCAGCAGTGTGTTTAAAGTGTTCATCATATAAATCATGCCTGTTTTTTGTGTAGTGTATTTCTAGGTGGTTTACCCTTTAGCTGCTATGAAAATGGGGGTTTTTCTCCCTTTACATCTCTGACTGTTTTTGTTAGTCCCATTTTTACCAAGAGTAAATGGACACTAAGAGAAGTGACACTTCCACCAGCACATGGCGGAGATGAAATTTAACCCCAGGTTTTCTGATTATACCCTTTGCCCCAGCTTGTAGATAGAAACAATCCACTCTTTGATATATACTTGGATAACAAAATATATTATTACTATCTCATATTTGTTTCTTCTTAGCTAAAGCTTAAAGGAACCTCAAGACATGATTTCACCCACTCTCATTTTACTGATGAGAAAAATGATGCAGACTATCAAGGAGCTCACTTTAAAATTTATAGGAAAAGGAAGGAAAACTAGGTTCTGTGAGATCCTTCATCCTGCTTTACCAATTCCCTTTCCATGAAGCTACTTGAGAACATGCGGAGGGAGGCCTTTGTCTATTGGAGCTGGATATAATGGCTTGCAGCCCTGATTTTGGCTTTCTAATTAGTAATGCTATTTCAATCACCCCCTGCTGAACTTTTTCACAGAACTGAAAATTACAAGGGCTGTTTCTATTTTCTACGCTTGTTTAAAGTACTGTTTTTCTCTGCGACCATAGAATGCACAAAAGGAAGTTTTTAAATTTAGGTGTGTTTTTGTTTTTTTATGTCAACACATTTCATTTCGTATTGAAAAAACTAACCTACACTTTGTTGACTGGGGTCTTCGATTCTTTTAAGGAAGCCAAGAATGAAAAGTACGCAGTTAATACCATCATAAACCTGCAGAGGGAGCTCGATGGACTTTTTTTCTCCAATGTGTCTATGTCTTGGTTAGTGTAGGAGATTTTAGAGCTGTATATCCATCCCACAGCTCTGGAAATTTATGAACTACATATTTTTAGAGTCAGGGTAATTTTTTCTTTCCCTACTGCTTCTCTGTGTAATGGATTACCACCCTGGGAGTGGGGGGTCAGTGCATAGAGGGTTTTATTTAAATGTACTCCACAGTGCTTCTGAAAGGCTCTGGAAAATCTCTCTTCTAGGGATAGACCACAAGACGTCTTCTGACTTCTTGAGAACTAAATCTCCTTGCAGCCTCTAGAGAGAGCCATTGCCTTTTCCACATGGGCTGCCATCCTGTTAAAATTGTTTTGTTTTTTTAATTATAAATGTAATATATGCTCATTGTAGACAATTTTGAAAATTGAAAGCACATTAAAGAAGAAAAAAATGTTACCCATAATATCCAACCCAGAGCTAACCACTGTTAATGTATTTCCTTCTAGTCTCTTTTTATAGAGCACTACTGCCTAAAATGTTTTAGGCTCTGAAATTTCCTTTATTTTTTTTCTTGAGGTATAACTGATATATCAGTTTCAGGTGTACAATGTAATGATTCAATATTTGTGTATATTGCAAAATGACCACCACAATAAGTCTAGTTAACACCCAACAATATACATTATTAAATTTTTTTATGATGAGAACTTTTAAGAGCTACTCTCTTCAAAACTTTCAAACATGCAGTACAGTATTATTAACTCTAGTCACCATGCTGCACATTACATCCCAGGACTAAGTTATTTTATAACTGTAAGTTTGTACCTTTTGACCCCCCTTCATTCATTTTGCCAACCTCCCATCCCCACCTCTGGTAACCACCAATCTGTTCTCTGTATCTACAAGCTTGTTTGTATGTGTGAATTTTGTTGTTGTTTTTAGATTCCACATATAAGTGAGATCATATGGAATTTGTCTTTCTCTGTTTGATTTCTTTCACTTAGCACAATGCCATCAAGACCCATTCATATATTTTGAATGGCCAGATTTTATTTTTTTTATGGCTAAATAATATTCCAATGTGTATATATATCCCATTTTTCTTTATCTATTTATCTGTTGATGAATATTTAGGTTGTTTCCATGTCTTGGCTACTATAAATACTGTGATAAACATGGGGGTACATATATCTTTATAAATTAGTATTTTTGTGTGTTTTTTTTCCCCCCAGGTAAACACCCAAAAGTGGAATTGCTGGATTATATGGTAGTTTTATTTTTTATTTTTTTGAGGAAACTTCATACTGTTTTCCATAGTGGCTGCATCAACTCCCAAGGGTTCCCTTTTCTCCATATCCTCACCAACACTTGCTGTTTCCTTTCTCTTTGATAATTAAGTTCTGCAACTTTTACTTGAAAAATGATGAGCATTTTCTCAGTGAAATCCATGCCAGGCCACTTCCTTAGTTGGGGAGAGGTCAGGGCAGGAATGGCTTGGCATCCACAGAAGGTTCTGCAATTGAAATCCAGATTGACTGAAAATACAAACCTCCTTTGGTTCCCTGAATTCCACTGATAACCTGAAGGTGAATGGCTTATTCTAGAGCTGCTTGTGGCTCAGTTTCACAGCACATGCTCAGATATTAAAAAGACTAGTTCATGGTCCTTTTACTGTCCATGTAATGGCAAAGTTTTGGTCACAACTTGAGATCCCGTGTGACACTGCAGAATGTATTTAACTTTTTACAAACAAATGTTTTATTAAAAACTTCAGCCAATATATTCCTCGTGCACTTGGAAGAGGTGAAGAGGGTGGGGACTTCAGCACTGGCATTTGCTAATGTCTATGGGGAGAAAAGTACAAAATTTTAAAAACTCATCACTCACACTTGTCTTAGAGAAGAGACATTTCTTTACTGCAAGGAAACCAGAAGAGAGAGGAGAGATTTGAGCAGCAGGTCTTCTAGTGAGAAGTGAGATCCAGATAGGAGCCCTTGATTCCTTTGCATTTGTGACTTGAGATTTATCTTCCAGCTTTAAATGAATGGGCCCTTCAGACCACTGCGAGCAAGATGACTGAATCTGACTTCCAGGTGCATGCCTGTTCATTTCTTTATATGAAGAAGAGAAGTAGACAGAGGGATATAGAGAACAAGAATGGCCATGCTCCTCGATTCCTTGGTCCAATTAAACACCATAGGGGACCGGACTTTATGGGCATATTCCCTCCTTTCAATGTTTACTGTGTAAGAAAAACCATTCCTTTTCCGTAGTTAAAACTATTTCACATAAATCTTAAAATTTTATTTATTGATTGCTTTTAGAGAGAGAAGAAGGGGGAGAGAGAGAGAGAGAGAGAGAGAGAGAGAGAGAGAGAAATATCAATTTTTGTTGTTTCACTTATTTATGCATTCATTGGTTGATTCTTATATTTGCCCTGACTGGGGATTGAACCCGCAACCTTGGTGTATCGAGACAAAGCTCTAACCAACTTGCTACCCAGCCAGGGCTCACAGAAATCTTTAATAATTATAGGGAACCCTTCTGAAAAAAACAGGAAAGCAATAATCTACTCAGAACTTATGTTAGTTTAGTTTAGATCAGTGTAGGGGTTCCAAGGAAGTAAAGTTTAGGTTGACTTAGATGCTTTCTAAATTAAATGAAATAAATAAATTAATAAATAAATCACATTAAAAGAATAAATGTGGGACACAGGCCAAGTAAAAAATTATTTTAAAAATTTTATTTGCATTTTCTCAGATTGATTTCTTGTTGATCAAATGTTTCCCTCTTGATTAAATGAAGTCTCCTTAGCATCTCAACAACTGAGTGTAGAATTTGTAAGAGATAGAAAGCTGAACTCCATTTTCATAGCAGCATTTTACTTCAAGGAGAAGCACAACTACGTTAATGGGTTCTGGATGTGGTGGATCTACATACTGCTTTTGTAGTGTCAACTGATTGGTGGATAGTTGTTGGAGCCAGTTCAAGGCCAACAGGAATTCCCCATGTGAGGTGCAGTGAAGAAGGAAACTTTATTCAGTGCAACAGCTTAATTGGAATACAGCATGGCTGTGAGGTAACCCTGCGGTCAGGACCCTCTCAGTCTAGACAGCTCTGCTCTGCTCCTTACTGGTCTGCTTTGCACTGTGGTGATCTGCTTCACTCCGCTGCGGGTGTTTCAGCTCACTCAGAGAAATGATGTGCTCAGTCTTCCTTGGAATGGGAAAGTGCACTCTCTCAGCCAGAAGAGAGCTGGCTTATATAGAAAGAAATCCCCACCTCTGGTCCCTGATTGGTCCATCCTCATACAAATGAAGACTCCAAATCCTCCTGGTTTGATTTATCCAAAAGGCACTGTCCTTCTTGGTCAGAATAGAGCTGCTCTTGGTCAGAGTTGTGCAGCTCCAATTGAATGAAGAAAGCCTCAGTCTTATTGGTTGAAATTAGATTGCAGGAACTCCTTTATAAGGCTGGTTCAGTTGGCAGAAACACAATGCAGGCTGGCAGTTGAGTGCAGAGGCAGACTTCTCCCTGCAGTGCAGTTTGAGTGAGAAGCTGCGTAGAAATGGCTGCTAGGCTCTGTTTTAGTGGTGGTTTTTGTTTGTTTTTAAATTTGAGCTCAGTTAGCCACCAGGAGGCCTTCTTAGTAAGTATTTTCTTTCTCAATGTCCACAGTAGGAAGTGATAGAAGGTCCTAAATGAGCCAGGAAAGGAAAAAATGTGCTGGCTCTGAAGAATCTCTCCAGGTTTGCATCCAAAAAGGCTGAGGGTATTTTCTGAGGGTAGGGTTGAACCTGAAAGAGCTGTCAGCCTCCACCAAAATGCCAGTTCACACTTGGGCCAGTTTGAGATGAAAAATGTGCTTTCAGCAAGATGCATTTTCTAAACTTCCGTTATGCAAAACTTTTCCATCTAGATGAGAGTGACAGCTCACTGCTTTATTGTTGTGATATTTATTTGTTTGTTTATTTATTTATTTATTTATTTATTTATTTATTTATTTATTTATATTATTTATTTATATTTTTTAAGTACTAGAGGAGTGTATTAAAGAGACTGATCTAGTTTACTGTCCTTGAATTCAGGGATCTTTGACCAGAAAGATGGTGTCTGTCACATGGTAGGCACTCAGTAAACATTTGTTGAATGAATTTAATGAATTGCCATTGTCTCCCACTATGGACTGTACACCTGGGTCCATTTCCTCAGATGACATAAAGGAAATATCTATGTGATTCTCCCAGTAATTCAGCATCTTCTTGGCTTGGTCCAAGAAAACAAAGGTTAGGCAACTGACCCAGGACAGCAGATAGCTGCCAAGAGGCGCAACTGGAGATACTGGGGGTTGATAGAAAAGAACCTAGCTAGCTTGGGTGCTGAGGAAATGTGGCATTAGGCTATGAGGGACCAGGAAACCTCAGAAACAAAGAAATTTCCTGTTGAGCAGGCAGAAGATGTATTTTCCCCTTTATTCTGACTTCTGCCACTACCCATCCCACCAGCAACATCAATTTCTTTATCTTTTAAATTACAAGTTCTTTGTTTCAAATCCCGTGAATAATATATGTTCTTCATAGAAATAATCAAAAATAACAAAAAAAGTTTCCCATAATCCTGGTACCAAGAGCAGAGATGGTTAATATTTCAGTGATTATGCATCCATGCTTGTTCTTGCCTACGCATAAATATGATTTTTATACTAACATACATAGTGTGTGTTTGCAATATTAGGATTTACAATACATATTGTTTCATATATTTAGTGTTACAAAAACGCAGTATTCCCTAGAGCATGTTTTTTATTGGCTGCATAATCTAACAAATACATGTGCCAGGATGCGTCTGGAGACCCCACCCAGGTTCATGGGAAAGGGGTTTAGATTCTACCTGTTCTCAAGGGAATGGAAAGATCCCAGAAGAGTATGTGAGATAAGAAAACACTACTTTGGCCATTTATGGAAAATCTACCCCTGTCAGTGTTCACTGCTTGGACTGGCTATCACACCCTCTTCATAATCTTATCTGTTTTCTAACTTCCTTCTGTCTTCTGCAAAAGGTTAATCCCTGAAATGATATAAGATTAAACAGAGGTGACAAAAACAAAACAGGCTGGCTCAGACTGAGGGGAAGAACTCAAGGGCATTACTTACATACATGCCATTTTGTTTATTACTAGATTTTCAGCACTATCTGTCTGTGCCCATGACCTTTGGTTATCAACTGTGATGAGTGTCCCAAAAAGCATTTTAAAGTGGGAAAGCACAAACCATTAAGGACAGTACCCTCCTAAAAAGAGGGGGAAAAAGGGGGTAGGAGCTATTCTATTTGATGGCTCAGTGACTAGGCAAATTACTAAATTTTATGTGCTTAGTTTTCTTATCTCTAAAATGAGAATGAGTCTAATATCTATCTTATAGTTATAAAGGAGATTAAAATGTGTGAATACGTAGTAAAGCATTTAGAATGATCCCTAGCAGGTAATAAACTCTTAACAAATATTATCCTTAATTACTATTATTGTTATTAGCTGCAGTAGTAGCAGCAGTAGTAATTTAACAACTTTCTTAATCGTTGAATATTTAGATCTTAGGTTTTTTATATTATAAATAATTCATTAGAACATTCTGTAGATACATTTTTTTTTTGACTATACCATATACCCTCTCTTTCCCGCTTTGGTTGGGAAAGCAAGAGAGGAGTAAAGGAGGCCATTAATGCTGGAAAAGTAAAAAGGGACACAAAGATACAGAGCATAAAACAAGTCCCCTCCCTCCGGCTTCCATGGCTGCTAACTATAATTTTGTAGGAGACCAAAGAGCATGGAAATGCTATAGACAACATTTGTAGATACATTTTTGCACACATGATTTTATTATTTCCTCAAAGTGTAATTGCTAGGTGTGCATACATTAAGGCTTTTGATACATGTTGCAAACCATACTTCAGAAAATTTGCTCCAATTCACTTTACAGTCAATGTTTTTAAAAATGCCATTTTTCCCACTCCCTTCACACTAAGGATTGTCATTTTAAGATCCATATGTGAATTCATTGCTTCTTTAATTACTATGAGTCTGAGAATTCTTTCCATATGTTTATAGTCTATTGTATTAAATATTTTGTGGGTTGCATCCATCTCTATGAGTTGAATTAAATCTGTCTAACATAATTAATCCATTTATATCATACTTATTATATTTTAATACATATTTTAGATATCCCATATTTATTGTGATTTAAAAACTTTATTTCTGAGATCCAAGATGGCAGCAGATTGAGTGGAAGCTACACTGACACTCTCCCAGGACCAAACTGGAATTACAACTAAAATACAGAAAAACCATCCTGAATAATCAACTGCAACTGAAGACGAGCTGGAGAGCAACCTCATAACCAAGGACATAAAGTGGAGACCACATAGAGACTGGTAGGAAGTGCAGAGGCCCGAGAGGGCTGGCAGGGCTCTCACAGGTCCCAAGGGATATCTCAGCTGTGGGGAGTTCCCACTGAGAACTGGGGTCTAAACCCCAAACTGAGCTCCCCAGCACAGAACACCAGAACTGAGAAAGGAACCCACATAATATCTGGCTGTGAAAGTAGCCGGGTTTCTGTCTGCCAAGGAGAGATGGCTGGAAATGCAGGCACCCTCTTTAAAGGAACAACACACAAAGTTTTGTGTGCAGCCACTCACCTTGGGCTCCAGTGGAGGGAGGACAGAGTGGACTAGAGCAATGTGAGGAGAATCCAGGGGTACTGGCAGGGGAAATAGATTTCAGAGGGCACCCATCTGGACCCCAGTGCTGAGTCATTCCCCCATAAGACATCTTTCTCAGGCAGACATTTACCTTCCAAGAAGCTTTTACCTGAGGGGGAAACAATTGCCTCACCCTGCTGGAAAACCTCTGGCCCCACCCTGTGGAGTTTCTACAGCCTGAGGCTCATTAAGAGACTGAATAACAGCCTCTGGGTGCTTTGAATCTTTGCCTGATTTACTTCTGGACCCAGGTCTTAGAAAAGCAGATCTTGGTGCACATCTTGGTCCTATCCAAACACACCCAGCCCCAGCAGAGGAAACCAGAAGCTGTGGAGTGTGGAAAACTTCAAATAGGGTACTCAAGGCCAGTCACAAACAGTGTCTGACATTGGCCTGCACCAGAGAGCACCCAAAAGACTGGGAGTCCTAGCAAGCCTACCTAATACATAGAAACAAATCCAGACAGGCAGCCAAAATGGGGAGACAAAAAAACAAGCCCCAAATGAAAGAACAAAAGAATTCTCCAGAAGAAGAGCTAAATGAAATGGAGATAAGCAATCTCTCAGATACAGAGTTCAGAATACTGATCATAAAGATGCTCAACAGCATGAAAAAAAATATAGAAACTATGAAGGAAATTAAGAATGACATAGTAAAATAAAAAAGGAGAACAACATTGGAAGGAGTGAAAAGCAGATTAGGGGAACCTGAGGATTGGATCAACAAATTAGAATACAGGGTAGAAAAAAATCATTCAATCAGAGAACCAAGAAGAAAAAAAAAAAACAAAAATAAGAGGACAGTTTAAGGGAGCTGTGGGACAACATGAAGCATAACAATATTTGCATCATAGGAGTTCCAAAAGAGGTTGAAAATAAGCAAGGGTTAGAAAACTTGTGTAAAGAAATAATGCAAGGAAGCTTCCCTAACCTGGTCAAGCAAAAAGTCACACGGTTCTAGAGACACAGAGAATCCAAAGCAAGAAGAACCCAAAGAAGCCCATGTCCAGACACATCATAATTAAAATGCCAAGAACTCAAGATTCAACAAAGAGAGAATCTTAAAGGGAGCAAAAGAAAAACAATCTTTTACCTACAAAGGAGCTCCCATAAAGCTGTCAGTTGATTTCTTATCAGAAACTCTACAGGCCAGAAGAGAATGGTATGAAGTATTCAAAGTAATGCAAAACAAGGATCTGAAACCAAAACTACTCTATCCAGCAAGGCTGTCATTCAAAAGAGATGGTGAAATAAAGAGCTTTCCAGACAAAAAAGGCTGAAGGAATTTATCACCACCAAACCAGCATGGAAAGAAATGTTACAGGGACTACTGTAATAAGAAATTGTAATAGAGAGAATGAGAAACATAGGTATAAAGAAATAAAATGTAAATAGATAAGAACCTACCAATAATAACCTTAAACATAAATGGATTAAATGTCCCAATCAAAGGATATAGGGTAGCTGAATAGATAAGAAAACAAGACCCCAAAATATGCTATCTACAAGGGCCCTGACTCAGAACAAAAGATTCACACAGGCTAGAAAAAAATAAAATTCTGGAGGACTTTAAAGGAGAGATTGACAGCAATATAGTCATATAGTCATAGTAGATGACTTTAACACACGACTGACTGGAAGATCTCTTCCAGACAAAAAATTCAACAAGGAAACAGTGACTTTCAATGACACTCTAGATTAGATGGAATTAAATGACATTTACAGAACATTCCACTCCAAAGCTGTAGAATAGACATTCTCCTCAAGTGCACATGGGACATTCTCAAAGACAGACCACATGTTAGGACACAAAACAAGTCTCTACAAGTTCAAGAAGGTTGAAATCATAGCAAGCATCTTCTCTGACATTTACACAATGGAATACTACGCAACTGTAAAAACGAAGGATCCCTTACCATTTAAGACAGCATAGTGGGACCCAGAGAATATTATGCTAAGTGAAATAAGCCAGTCACATGATCTTACTCATGTGTGGAATCTAATGAACAAAATAAACCTATGAACAAAATAGATCCAGAGAGATAGAAGCATGGAACAGACTGACAAATCTCAGAGGGAAGGCATGGGAGGGTGGGTGGGAAGAGATTAACATAAGAATTTATATGCATATATGCATAACCCATAGACACAGACAATAGTGGGATGAAGGCCTGGGGGGAGAGGTATTGGGTAGAGGGGATCAATGGGGGAGAAAAGGGCACATTTCTATTACTTTCAACAATAAAGATAAATTTTTTAAAAATTAAAACTTTATTTTTTCCATATTACTTTGTTTATGTTTATAATATGTACATATTGCATGTAAATTCCTCTTTTTCTTTTTTTCTCCTTTTCT
Organism: Miniopterus natalensis; assembly: GCF_054644295.1. NCBI lineage: Eukaryota > Metazoa > Chordata > Mammalia > Chiroptera > Miniopteridae > Miniopterus > Miniopterus natalensis. Next base: position 85,947,889 of record NC_142081.1, read on the forward strand.
ACTTTGTGTTAGAATGATTGGGTTTTCTTAATTCTCTTTTCTTATTTTGCTGCTGCTGCTTTGTAAATTATATATTCTATTTCTATTCTTTTAGTGGTTACCTTTTAATTTTTAACTTGTGCCTGAAATGATGAAGTCTGTACTCATTTATGCTTTCTGCCTTCCTCTTGTACAATGCACAGAACTTAGGGTGCTTTACTCTCCATCCCCCTGACTCTCCTCAATCAAGCATGTCATTGTTATCTAGTTTTGTATTCCACTTTTTATACCTCTTTTCTAAAATCTGTCATTGTTTTTCATGCAGATGATTCTTGTCTAGATTTACCTGAATGATTACCAATGTCATTACTTATTATTACTGCTTACATCATGTTTGTTTCTTCTGGATTGATTACTTCTTCCTGAAGAAAATCCTTTAGTAATTCCACTGAGAGTTAATGGGCTAACTCCTCTCAGTCTTGGTTTGTCTGAAAATATCTTTATTTTTTACTCACTCTTGAGCAACAGTTTTAGTGTGTGTAAAAATAGAAATTGAGAGTTGTATTCTTTCAGCATTTTGAAGCTATTATTCCGTTGTCTTTTGGTTCTTATTGCTGCTATTATAGTATATATGCTATCAGTTTAAAGGATGTTCTCATTGGTTGCTTTTTTTTTTTAATTGATTTTCAGAGAGAGGGAGGGAGGGAGAGAAAGGGGGAGAGAAACATTGATGTGAGAGAGAAACATGCATGCGCCCCAACTGGAGATCAAACCCTGGGTAATGTGCACTGACTGGGAATCGAACCCACCACCTTATGGTATACAGGATGATGCCCCAACCAACTGGGCCACACCAGCCAGGGCTCACTGGTTACCTTTAAGTTTTTCTCTTTGCCTTTTGATTTGCAGTTTTACCATGATGTGTTCAGGTGTGGACTTGTTTTATTTATTTAGCTTAGAGTGTGTTGCATTCCCTGCATCCACAGATTCATGTTTTTGATAAATTCTGAAAATATTCAGTCGTTCTTTTTATGAATACAGGTTCTCCTCAGTCTCTTGATTGTCTCTTTCTGCAACTTCTACTAGATAAAATTGGAAGTTTTTGTTCAATTTGAATATCTCTTAACTTCTCTTTGATATTTTCTATCTCTTCATCTGTGTAGTGTGGATTGTATAATTTCCTCATATTTGCTTTCCGGTTCACTGATTCTCTGATCAACTTTGTCTAATCAGATAAAACATATCCACTGAGTTTTTAATTTCAATTAATAGATTTTTATTTCCAAAATTTTTATTTGGTTTTTATTTTTGCCTGGTTTTATTTTTGATATGTTTTATTTTTTCTTATGATTTGCTTTTCTTTTTGGTATACATCATGTGAAATTTTCTTATTTTTTAATCTATAAAGTTATCCAATTATCCGAAATTTTTGGGTTCTAATACTATTGTTTATTATATCTGTTGGCTCTTAATCATCACAGATTATTTCCTCAGGCATTTTAAGAGTTTTGATTGTGAGATTATCCTCTGTGAAAATATTGTACAGCCTGAGTTCAGTGCCCTGGGGAGTTTTATTGGCTGGAACAATTTTTATATTCTTTACTTACATTGGGTTTTCCGGAACCATGCTATTATTGTGAAATTGAACCCAAAATATGCGTGAAGTACCGTTATCAATTTCCAGGAAGGATTTTTTTTTCTGACTCCCAGTGCAGTAAGTGACACAAGCTTTCTTGTTATGTCTCTTTGATTTTATGTGGATATTTATCTAGCCTAATCTTTTATTGAGGGTGTTATTCTTTAAGGGCCCCCACTTGCTGTAGCAGTCTTGATTCCCCCTTACTTGCATGGGATTAAAATTTGTCTTGGCAGGATTATTGATATGCAAGCCTCAAGATTTGGGGGGCTAACAACCCTACCTTTGGGCATTCATAGTACCAGTTCATATGCTCACTGCTCTGGTTTTTAGCTTACTCTTTATTTCTGACTTCTGGGATTTCCTTTACTTTCCTCCAGGCTGCACTTAAAATCATATATATCCTATTTTATTTGCATTATCAAATATTTATAATGGTTTAATTTCCAGACAATTCCACTAAAAATGGATTCCCCCCACACACACACACACACTTATTCAATTGCACCTGCTACAATGTACAGTTTTTCCTGTACAATGTAACTGGAGTGTGAAGATCCACCTGAATTCAGATATAGTCTTCCTGGATTCTTAGGATGAAGGGAAGTCTTTCATGTTGCAAGAGAGCACAGCTATGTATTCTGGAGTTGTGCCATATGGTGGCCTTGAGTGAAAGTCAAAAGGTGCAGCTCAAGATGCACCATACATAAGACTTGATGTGGTGTCACTAAGAGGAAGGAAAAAAGCAATGGCAGACTCATCCGAGTTTTGAAATGTATGCTACTATTCTGGAAACAAAAGTCCTTTGAGGAAACTGTACAAATCCAAGATGTCCTCAGCCTTGGACAGAGAAGCTTACATAATCTGCCTGGTGGAGGACACCAGTGAGATGCAGATATGGGGTACTCACCTTCTAGTCAGAAGTTGCTAGAAAAATAATTCATGCCAGGCTCTGAATCCGAATATAATGTGTTTCACTTCAGAGGAAGATCTGTCATAGATGTCATGCTGGTGACATTTTGCAAATAATGATCATTCCAACTTACAAAACTGCAAACTACATTTGTGCTAGCCCAACCAATAAAGTCAGGAAGACAAACTTTGTATAAGATCATATGCAGAATACCATTGGATTATTTGCTATTTTGAATGTGTCATTGGTACTTCCTGTGCTCCAGAGAAATGCTTGTTACTAATTAATTTTTTAAAAGTTAAAATAGAATACAGTTTTAGAAGTAAAGAAATAATTTTAGGAAAAAATGTAGAGTGACAACTATTTTTATTTTTATTAATTACATTACAGAAGGCCTGGAATTAACTGAAACAGATCAAAGTTTTGGAAAATTTGATGTTCGGAAAAAGAATCCGTAAACTTTCCAATAGCTCATTGATTTGGGGCAGAATCTCTTTAACATAACTAGAATATTGAAGAGGGCCTAGAAGCACCCAGGAATGTGCCAGTGCCCCATGTAGCAATTATATCATTATTTAATCAATCAGAAATTAATGTACATTGCTTTGTGGGATTTCCTGGCCTCAGGTGATGTAACAAAATGTGCTATTCTATAAAATCTGTGTTTTCCTTCTCTTCCTTAACATACAGCTAGACTTGCTCTCCCAGACTTTCTTGCAATTCAGTATGATCATATGACTGAGTGACAATGTATGGAATGTGAACAGGGAATATGTGTGAGTTACTTCCAGGTCTAGACTACAAAATCTTCACATGCATTCTCTGACATTCTCTTTTCCTCTTCTGGGTGATTGGGGTGGCAGTGCCCAGGTGACATTAGAGGTTCCATGTTAAAGATGGCAGAGCCACCATCACCCTGGCTTCTTGTTTGACTATGTGGAGTAGAACTGCCTACTCAAACCTCCATGGACTGTTACATTTTTATTGTGTTGAGCCATTGCATGTTTGTATCTATTTTGTTATGACAGCCTAGCCCAGCTGAACTAATGCAGACTGTAACAAGGACACTGAGGATATTAGCCACCCATGAGACCTCAGTGTGTCTGCATCCAGATATAATGCTTTTCCCTAGTGTGACTTATGAAAGGTGCTCGGCAGTGTCTCTGACCATAGTCTTCTGGGCAGGGTTCCTCTGCAGTCCCTCAGTCTCCCAGAGCCTAGAATCTGTGCTTGCTGTCTCTTTGTCATCCATGGCAGCCACACTATCAACCATCAATTGAACATAGATTTTGAATACCTGATTATTCAAATCCTTGGTCATATGAAACTGAGGTATGTGTTCCCCTGACACACCTTCCTAGAGCACTGGGTTTTATTTGAAAATTTGGAGGAGAAAGAATATTATTTCATATTAAAATAAACCTTAATGGGAAGAATGGAAAAATTGGATGAATTTCAAAGACCAAGTATAAGACTTCAAAGAGGTTTCAAGTTTACATTTGCAGTTCTGGATCAAGTGTACATGCCTCCCTTGGGGGATTTGTCCACTGTGCTTTATTTATTGTTATTCTAAGGGTTTTTGGGTTTTAGTCCAGTGGCCAAATATTTTCTTCCAATTCAGTGAAGTCACCTAACTCAGTGAAGGTGGTCAGATTTGTTATTGGCATCCCTTCTCTTCTCACCGTCTCCTTGAAAAAAAGAAGGAAAGAGATAAATTTACTACCCGAGCATATAAACTGTGAAGTAGACTTTAGATGTGCCTCCTAGACAAACACTGGGAAGGGCCTGGTTCCCTTTCAGCCTCCTCCTATCTGCATGATGCCCTCCTAGTTCCCCCTTCCTGTCTCCCACTTGTCAGGAACATAGGCGGAGTTCTCAGGCCCAGGTCCCACTGCATTTCTTCACCCTCAACCCAGACAAGGTCTGAGCTTGCAAGCTGGAGTTACATGTGATCTGGCCACCAGGCACAGAGTGGCCAGCTTCTGCTCTGAGAGGTCTTGTGCTGGGCATTTTTTCTTTTTCTCCAAAGGGGCGTGTCCTCTTCTTGATAGGCAGCATATTTTCAGCTAGCAGTCACTCAGGAAGCAAACAACTCCTGGCTCCGGCAGCAGTTTAGCAAAGACCTTTTTACTTTCTGAGAGTGGACACTCCAGCAGCCCATTTCAAGCTCATGGTTCACAGCCCTCTTGTGCATTCACAGTCTTGCCTAGTGATGTCACCTTCTTGAATTGCTGGATGTGTGTTTACTTGACTTTGACTCAGGGTCAGCTTCGCTTCCAGAGATAGCCAGAATGAAGTGGTGCTATCATTTCACCTTCTGAGAGGTCCGGAACAAAGCTGGAGTCAAGGCCTTGACTGGAGCTGAGAGAGACCCCTGTGGCCTGAATGGTGAGCCATGGCCAATATCAGAGGAGCAGGGGCCAGGTTCTCCAGGTCTCACTTCCGGGGGGGTTCTTTTGCAGTTATTCCTCATCTTTGAATGAAGTATTTCCTGGGCCAGCTCTTCCAAGAGGCTTGTGTGATGGAAGGATTAGGACCGTGCTGCAGGTGAGCAGGAATCTTTTGACCAGATTCTCTGAGTTCCTGTAACCTTTCCCCCACTGCTCCCTGGAATGAGGCCCCATCTACATGTTTCCCTTTCAGTGCTGCCTCCTGGGCTTCACAAGAGCTTAGGATAAGCCAGGTCCAAGGAAGGTCCCACACTGGTACAACACCTGATCATGTTGTCTCAAACAGGGACTGACAGCTGTGCCTCTCAGGGAGCTTGGGGAGCTGAGTGGCACCAGTGTTGTCAGAGACCTGTGCCCATCTGCTGTTCCTTTGGAGCTTCATGCCTCTTCTGGTCCTTCCCTGCTTTGGTTAGTTCTTCTCTGCACCTGCGGTTCAGGTGACAGTTCATTCCTAAGTGTGTTTCTATTTCTTATTCTCCTTGTTGTTTTTGAGTGATTTCCAAAAGGAGAAGGGGGATCACGATATTTTCTCCAGCTGCTTCTGCAGAGCCTCTTTTTGCTCGGGTCACTCTAGTGCTGTGTCCCAGTGACGGGCGCCTTATATTAGACATCCTTGAGGAGATGGTATTAGTGCATCGGTGGCTGTCTAATATACATTAAATAAACATTTATTCATTTAAACAAGAAAAAGCATGGGTGGCTTCAGGGCTGGAACAGCTTCAGGGGTGGAACAGAGGTGGCTTCAGCATGGAGATCTGTCCCTTCCCGGAGCCCACCAGCAGGTGGTGTATGTGCTGCAGCTCCACCACATCGCACTGGGAGGGACACGCGCCCTTCTGTCCTGTAATAGACGGACTGCAGGGGCAAAGGGGACCCATGGTTGAGCCGTCCACGCTGCTTTAAGAATGATCTGGGTTATAGTCTTGTATTAAAACTATGTCCTAATTTCTTTTGGGCACAAATTGATTATTTTCATATAATCAATTCATCAGTGCTTCAACAAAGCAACTCCAACCATACTGATCATCCTGGTCAGGTGTGCTTCTGCCAAAAAAGGAGGCGTTTAAAATGACATATATTTTGCTTCATGGAAGGAATCCACAGATTGAAAATTTGGTAAATCTCTTGCTTACCATATTCCTGTTATGTGGAAGCACAAGCAGGACTGAGGATAGAATGAGTTGTGGGCTGGTTACCAATGGTAATGTGAATGGGGAATGAGGCATCAAGAGATGTCCCGTGTGGTGGACCTTAGTACATGTGAGCGTGGCCTACCAATAAGACCATGATCATGGAGTTAGCAGCCCAGGTCCAGTATTAACCTAGAATTTTCATAACCATGTACCTTATTTTCTCCTGTGTAAAACTGGGATCATAAGATTTCTTTGAGTCTTTAATTAAAAAAATCTTAGATAAAATGCCTAGTATACCATTAAGCTAAATAAATGTTACTTATCTAAATGGAAATTTATAGAGAGGTGGGAGTGTGGAACTGCTACCACTTCCAAAAGAAGTGTACCAGTAAGAATGGGAGATTTGAAAAAACAAAAACAGAAACCAAAATAAAAACAAACCTTCTATAGAAACATATACTTTACAGCGTTATAATAATATTATAGGATTCCAAGGTGGCTTCAGAGTAACTGGAAGTGGTGCCCATTTGCTCCCAGCCCCAAACCAGATTTACAGCTAAATTACAGAGCAATCAACCTGAAAAACCAAGTCGTACAGAGAAAGCCACATAGAGACTGCTTAAAAGTGTGGAGAAGTGGAAAGGGAGAGCCCTTCACACAGGTGCAGTAGTGGCTGAGAAGCCAGAGGTATATTGTGGCTGCAGAACTCCCTCCCCCTAGGGCCATGGGGTTTCAACCCCACACCAGGATCCCCAACTCAGAGCAACAGAGATAAGAAGAGGAGCTTGTATGGAGTCTGGCGGTGGGAGGCAGTGGGGATTCGATCCACCTGGGAGGTTTAGGCCACACCCTCTCAGGAAAAGAACACTGTGGACTCCAACTGCTGGGGAGGCCACACCGCCATATCCAGGTCCTATGGAGGGGTCTGCTAGCTACACCCAGCAGTGACTATAAAGGGCCCTCTGTTTTCTGGGGAGGCTTTTGGCAGAGACCCAGAGAGTAACTAAACTGCGTGGCTTGGAAAAGAGGAAACGTCTCCCCCCACTTCAAGTACACATCAGGTCCCCTCCCACCACCTGTTGTGCCACCCTGCCTGCCCTGTCCTGCTGTGTTTGGCGGCGGGGGAGAACCAGACTTTTTGCCCCATCCTGCTGGGTTCAGAGACTGAGCAGAGCTGGGGCTTTCAGACCCACACTGCTGAGACTAGCCTCTCAGAGAGATCAGAGTGCCACACAAGACTGACCTTCAGCCCATCCTACTTGGTTCAGCAGTGTGGGGATGTGACAGGGGGCGGATGGGGAGCTGCACAGAGCTGGGATTTCCAGACTGTATCTCCTAGGGAGACTTCTGTCCAGGATCCAGAGGCATGAGTGCTGGGCTGTGTGGCTGCATTGCGGGGAGGCAAATCCAGCCTCCCCTGTGAGTTCAGCCCATGCTACAGCTGGAAGCAGAAGTAGTACCTGCTCCCCTCCTAAAAGTTGTGGACACCACCCTCAATGGGAGACTGTTTGTATCAGCCCTACCAAGTCCCAGATACCCCTGCTGGGTACAGTTCCGGGGGGGAAGGGAAAGTCTGACTGTGACGTGTGCCTGATGCCAGCCAATTGGACCCAAGACCAACACAACCAGTGGTGAGCTTCAGACTACACCAGAGTTTGACCCAATTAGCCATACTAGTGGCACAGCCAAAGGGGGATTCCAACAAGCACTAGACCCTGCTGGGAACAATCCAGCTACAGGGGGCAGCCCCTGCACAACATCTCATACATGTTGGCTCAGAATGGGGACATTAAAATTGTAAGACCTTCAGAGGCTATAGTCTGGGACCTGGACAAAGTGCTTAGCCTCCTCCTGGGGTTGGGCCAGCATCGTCCTCAATTGGAAACACTTTTGATCTATCCCCCTGAGCCCAGGGTGGCTGAGCTCACTGCTGCAGAAGGGATGGCTGGTTATATCCAACCTGAACGTGCAATGAGCCTCCCAAGGGAGAAAGAGAGTTGAAGATCTCTGGCAGAGACTGGGGGATTTTGCTTTAAACTGAGGCTTCTTTCCCCTCATTGAGTGCCTGACTGTGTGATCCCCAATTAGGTGAACAACTAGCATCATTTGGGCTAGCCTGGGCTTATCCTACAGTCTCTCTTTGGAAGGCTTTGGGGGAAAACCAGGCAACCGCAGGGGGAGGCAGACTAATTGACAAGTTGAAGCAGAACTCAGGGAGTCTTGGTCCTTTTACCGATTTTCCCCCAGCTCTAAGCTGGAAGAAGCTTACACAGATTGGCTCCTTCCACACACATTCAGGCCCAGTAGGTGCAGGAACAAACAGTGAACAGCATGGTAGCTACAGACAGGTAGCCCAAAGCTGGTTACACACAGTGTCTGACTGTGACGTGTGCCTGATCCCAGCCAATTGGACTCAAAACCAACACAACCAGTGGTGAGCTTCAGACTACACCAGAGTTTGACCCAATTAGCCACACTAGTGGCACAGCCAAAGGGGGATTCCAACAAGCACTAGACCCTGCTGGGAACAACCCAGCTACAGGGGGCAGCCCCTGCACAACATCTCATACATGTTCTTTGAAGTTACCTGGTTTTGCTCATACATGGTGATTGAGGTTTGCACTTATAGTCACCCAGCCTGAAGAATTAACTCCACCCATGAAAGGGCCAACAACATTTAGCCTCAACTACAACAGGGGGGTGCATATAACCAAGAACCATTTCTGGGGAATCGAGCTCAGGTGATCTGGGAGATTGTGCCACTGAGCCCCACAAGACACCTCAAGACAGCACCTGCATAGCAACTTGCAGGCCATGGTGAGGGCTGAGCCTCTGCTAGCCTGAGGGTCAATCCCAACCAAGACTGGGCCAAAAGCAATCAAGACCCAATTACAACAGGAGGGCCGACATAGCTCACAGAGATATTCCCAGAGAACCCAGCTCAGGAGATCAAGGAGACTGTGCCACTTGTTGCCAAAGGATGCCTAGTACATAAGACCACCCCACAAAGACTGGAAGTTATAACAATTCTATCTAACATATATAAATAAACACAAAGAGGCAGCTAAGTGGGGAGACAAAAAAAAAAAAAAAAAAAAAAAGACTCAAATGAAAGAACAGGAGGAATCTCCAGAAAAAGAGTTAAATGAAATGGAAGCAAGCAATTTTTCAGCTATAGAGTTCAAAGTAATGGGGATAAGGATATTCAAGAAACTTAGTGAGAACTAAAACAGCATGAAAAAGTACATAGAAACCATAAAAAAGGACCAGTTGGAAATGAAGAATACCATATCTGATATCGAGAATATGCTGGAAGAAATAAAAAGCAGGTTAGATGAAGCAGAGAATCAATCAGTGATTTGGAAGACAAGGTAGAAATAAATGAGAGCAGAAAAATAAAAAAGAATTGGAAAGAATGAGGGTAGTTTAAGGGACCCTTGGGACAACATGAAATGTAACAACATCTACATCATAGGGGCACAGAAGGAGAAGAAAGTGAGTAAGGGATAGAGAACATGTTTGAGGAAATAATGACAGAAAACTTCCCTAACCTGATGAAGAAAAAGTCACACAAATTCAAGAAATACAGAGCGTCCCAATCAAGATGAACCCAAAGAAGCCCAGACAAAGACACATCATAATTAAAATGGTAAAGGTTAAAGACAAAAAGAGAATCTTAAAGGCAGCAAGAAAGTGACACTTAGTTACCTACAAGGGAGTTCCCATCAGGATATCAGCAGATTTCTCAGCAGAAACACTTCAGTCCAGAAGTGATTGGCATGAAATATTCAAAGTGATGAAAAGCAAAGACCTGAAACCAAGGCTACTCTATTCAGCAAGGCTATTATTTAAAAATGAAGGAGAAATAAAGAGCTTCCCAGACAAAAAAATAATAATAATAAGGCTAAAGGATTTCATTACCACCAAATCAGTATTGCAAGAAATGTTTAATAGACTACTTTCAAAAGAAGAAGAAATAGAGAGAGGAAGATAGCTATAACAACAAAACAATGGCGATAGATAAATACCTATTAATAATAACCTTAAATGTAAATGGGTTAAATGCTTCAAACAAAAGACATAGGGTAGCTGAATGGATAAAAAAAAAATGACCCATATATATCCTGTCTACAAGAGACCCACCTCAGAACAAAAGATGCACACAAGTTGAAAATGAAGGGATGGAAAAAAGTATTCCATGCAATGGAAATTTTAAAAAGCAGATACTTATATCTCACAAAAAGGACATCAAATCATAGGCCATAACAAGAGACAAATAAGTTCACTACATCATATTAAAGGGATCATCCAACAAGAGGATAATAACCCTTGTAAACATGTATGCACCCAATATAGGAGCACCTAAATATATTTTTAAAATCTTGGTGGACTTTAAGGGAGAGATTGACAGCAATATAGTAAAAGTAGGGAATTTTAACCCCACACTGTCATCACTGGATAGATCTTCCAGACAAAAAATTAACAAGCAGTGACCTTAAATGACACACAAGATCAGATGGATTTAATTTATATTTAAGGAACATTTTATTTCAAAGCAGCAGAATATGCATTCTTTTTGAGTATACACATGGAACATTCTCAAAGATAGACCACATATTAGGACACAAAACAAGTCTCTACAAGTTCAAGGGGATTGAAAGCCTATCAAGCATCTTTTGGGATCACAATAGCACGAAACTAGAAAACAACCACAATAAAACAGTTCTAAAATATTCAAGGACATGAAGCCTAAATAGCATGTTATCAAACAATGAATGAGTTACCAAATATCAAGGGAGAAATTAAAAATTACCTGGGAACAAATTAAAATGAACACACTACCACCCCAAATTTATGTGACACAGTGAAAGCAGTCCTAAGAGGGAAGTTCTGAGCATTACAGGCTTGCCTCAAGAAGTAAGAAAACAACTTAAGCCTACATCTAATAGAAAAGGAAGAATAAGAAAAGCCCAGAGTAAGTAGAAGGAAGAAGATAAAAGACCAGAGAAGAAATAAATGACACAGGGACTAAAAAACTCCCCAAAACAATAAAAAATGCAAAAGGTCAATGAAATCTGTGGCTAGGACTTCCAGTACTATGTTGAATAAGAGTGGTGATAGTGGACACCCATGTCTTGTTCTTGTTCTTAGGGGAAATGGTTTTAGTTTTTACCCATTGAGTATGATGTTGGCTGTAGATTCGTCATATATGGCCTTTATTATGTTGAGGTATGATTCCTTTATTCCCACTTTGCTGAAAGTTTTTATCAAAAATGCGTGTTGGATTTTGTCAAATGCTTTTTCTGCATCTATTGATATGATCGTGTGATTTTTGTCTTTCAGTTTGTTTCTGTGATGTATCACATTAATGATTTGCAAATATTACACCAGCCTTTAATCCCTGGAATAAATCCCACTTGGTCATGGTGTATGATCTTTTTAGTATATTGCTGGATATGATTTGCTAATATTCTGTTGAGGATTTTGGCATATATGTTCATCAGGGATATTGGCCTGTAATTCTCTTTCTTTGTAGTGTCTTTATCTGGTTTTGGAATTAGGTTAATGCTAGTCTCGTAAAAAGAGCTTGGAAGTGTCCCTGTTGGATTTTTTGGAATAGTTTGAGGAGGATAGATGTTAATTCTTCTTTGAATGTCTGGTAAAACTTCCCTGTGAAGTGACCTGTACCAGGGCTTTTGTGTGCTGGGAGTTTTTTGATTACTTCTTCAACTTCATCAGTGGTTATCAGCCTATTCAAATTTTCTGACTCTTCCTGATTGAGTTTTGGAAGGTTGTAACTTTCTAGGAATTTATCCATTTCATCCAGATTTTCTAGCTTGTTGGCAAATAGTTGTTCATAGTATTTTCTTACAGTCCTTTGTCTTTCTGTGGTCAGTTGTTACTTTACCTCTTTCCTTTCTGATTTTGTTTATTTGAGTCCTCTCTCTTTGTTTCTTGATGAATTTGGCTAAAGGTTCATCAATCTTGTTTAACTTTTCAAAGAACCAACTTTTGGTTTCATTGATCTTTTGTATTGTTTTTTTAGTCTCTAATTCATTTATTGCCACTCTGATCTTTTTTATTTCCTTCCTTCTACTTACTCTGGGCTTTTCTTGTTATTTCTTTTCTAGTTCTATCAGATGTGGGCTTAGATAGTTTATTAGAAGTTTTTATTGTTTTTTTGAGGTAGACCTGTAGTGCTATGAACTTCCCTCTCAGGACTGCTTTCATTGTGTCCCATAGATTTTGGGTGGTTTTGTATTTTCACTTGTTAACAGGAAGTTTTTTATTTCTTCCTTGATCTCTTTGGTAACCTATTCATTGTTTAAAAACATGCTACTAGCCTCCATGTGTTTGAATGTTTACTTTAGTTGATTCCTAGTTTCATGTCATTGGGATTCCAGAAGATGCTTGATGTGATTTCAATATTCTTGAACTTGTAGAGACTTGGGTTTTTTCCTAAAATGTGGTCTATCTTTGAGAATCTCCCATGTGCATTTGAGAAGAATGTATATTCTGTAGCTTTGGGGTGAAATGTTCTGTAAATGTCAATTAATTCCATCTGATCTGGTGTGTCATTTAGGATCACTGTGTCCTTGTTGAATTTTTGACTGGAAGACCTATCCAGTGATGTCAGTGGGGTGTGAAAGTCCCCAACTATGATTGTATTGCTGTCAATCTCTTCCTTAAAGTCCTCCAGGAGTTTTTTTTATATATTTAGGTGCTCCTATATTGGGTACATATATGTTTATCAGGGTTATATCCTCTTGTTGGCTCGACCCCTTTAGTATTATGTAGTGGCCTTCATTGTCTCTTGTTATGGCTTTCATTTTGAAGTCTACTTTGTGAGATATGAGTATTTCTACCCCAGCTTCTTTTCATTTTCATTTGCATGGACTTTTTTTTTTTTTCTATCCCTTCACTTTCATCCTGTGTGAGTCCTTTGTTCTGAGGTGGGTCTCTTGTAGATGCATATAGATGGGTCATGTTTTCTTTTCCATTCATCTACCCTATGTATTTTGATTGGAGCATTTAAGCCATTTACAAATGTAAAAGGTCATTATTGATAGGTACTTATTTATTGCCATTCTTTCTTTATGTCTGCGTTCCTCTCTTTTATATTTCTTCTTCTTATACACTTTAGCATGTCTTGTAGTGCTGGTTCGATAGTAATAAACTCTTTTAGCCTTTTTTTTTTTTGGTCTGGGAAGCTCTTATTTCACCTTCAATTTTAAATGATAGCCTTGCTGGATAGAGTAGCCTTGGATTCAGTCCCTTACTTTTCATTACTTTGAATACTTCATGCCAATCACTTCTGGCCTGAAGTGTTTCTATTGAGAAATCAGCTGACAGTCCAATGTGAGCTCCCTCGTAGGTAACTTTCTGTCTCTCTCTCTTGCTGCCTTTAAGATTCTCTCTTTGTCTTTAACCTTTGCCATTTTAATTATGATGTGTGTAGGTGTGGGTCTTTTTGGGTTCATCTTAATTGGAGGTCTCTGTGTTTCCTGAACTTGTGTGACTTTTTCTTCATCAGGTTAGGGAAGTTTTGTGTCATGATTTCTTCAAACATGCTCTCTACTTCTTGATTAGATTCTTCTCCTTCTGTTACCCCTATGATGTGGATGTTATTACATTTCATGTTGTCCCAAAGCTCCCTTAAACTGTCCTCCTGATTTTTAATTTATTTTTCTAATTGCTTTTCTGATTGTTTTTTTTCAACCTTATCTTCTAATTTGCTGGTTCAGTCCTCAGCTTCTTCTAATCTATTGATTCCTTCCAGTGTATTCTTTATTTCAGCTATGTCATTCTTCATTTCCAATTGATTCTTATTCAGGCGTATGAAGTTCTCATTAAGTTGCTTGTAATTCTCACTAAGTTGTTTGAGTATCCTTATAACCATTACTTTGAACTCTATATCTGATAAATTGCTTGCCTCCATTTCATTTAGCTCTTTTTCTGGTGATTTCTCCTTTTTCTTTCATGTGGGTGTTGTTTCCTTGTTTCTCCATTTTAGTGGTCCAGTTGTCTGGGTGTGCCAGGTCAAGGCTGAAGGGCATGAACAAGACCTCGTGCTTGGTAGTCTAGGAGCACTGGGTCAGGCAGCTAGGTCCTGATGATAGACCTGCATGTCTGGGAGGCATTGGGTTGCATTGGCAGGGCCAGGTGCACTATATAAAGGCTGTAGGCCAGGTAGGTAGGCAGGCTGGTTGTGCTGGGTCAAGGAGTCAGGAAGGCAGGCAAGTAGGCCTGGCGAGTCATGTTAAGGAGGTGTGGCTGGCAAGCAGGCAGACAGGCTGTGTCAAGGGGGCACAGCAGGCAGGCTGGCAGGCAAGGTGCATCAAGTCAAGGGGATGGGCCCGGCAGGCAGGCAGGTCCTGCCTGCCCCTTCAAGGAGGCAGGCAAGAAGGCAGCTCATGAGCACCAAATCAGAGAGGCAATATGTTTGTCCCGGGGCACTTGTTCAAGCACAATAGTGAGCCTTTGCCCACAGGGCCCACAAGCCTATCTGTGGCCTTGGGGCACTGGGTTGGGTCTGCTCCTTGCAGCCTCCTCCTGAGGAGGACCCTGAGGACCCTCCAAAATGTCTTGCTTTTCACTCTCAATCAGAGAGAATTGCCGGCTGAGCAGCTTGGCAGCCAGCAGTTCCTCCACCACAAGCTCCCGAACCCTGGGGAGCTGCCACAGTGACAGAGGACCTCCCCCCACTCACACCCATGCACACACTTCCTCACACACACTCACCCACTTATACTCTCATCCTCAGTCAGGTCCTGTCTGCCGCCATCTTCCGACTCTTCAGTAGTCCTTTCTTAGCCACTGTTTCACTTTTTAAGGTTTCAGTTACTGCAGCCTGAAAGTATTAAAAATGAAAAATTCCAGAAACAAACATGTTTTAAGCTGCCTGTCATTCTGAATAGCATGATGAAGTCTCATGCTGTCCAGCTCTGTCCTGACTGGGACATGAATCATCCCTTTGTTCAGCTTCTCCACGTTGCAGACACTCCCCAACCATTATTCACTTAGTAGTTAGTATGGGCGATAGATCAACTGTTGTGGTCTCACAGTGCTCGTGTTTCAGTCACCCTTATTTTACTTAATAATGGTCCCAAAGCACAGAAGTAGTGATCTTGGCAATTCAGTATGCCAAGAAGAAGCCATAAAGTGCATCCTTTAAGTGAAAAGGTATATACGTGTAGAAAAAAATCATTGCATAACATAATGTTTAGTACTATTTTTGGTTTCAGGCATCCACTGGGGGTCTTGAAATGTATCCCCCACAGATAAGGGGATATAATTATACTGTATATAATTCCAGTTGATGCTATGAAACCATGATTTTTTTGTGCTTAGCTAGGAAACTCTTAAGGTTATGTGTGGTTCTTCAAATCCCCAGTAACAAAAAAGGCTCTTTGGAGAGAGGCTGGACCTGAAAATCCTGAGTGAGTTCTGGACAAAATAACTGCCAAGTATTTCTTTTGAGTGCTTTGGAGAAGGAAGAGGAGAGCAGAGGTTTTGAAGGTAATCAAGTATATGGGGGGAGAGAGTAAAGACAGATGAATCAGAACATACTGTGAGGCCATAGAAACTCTCCCATCAACAGCAATAGCTAAAATACTCTCCTGGAAACTGAGAAATATCACTTTCATGCATTAAATTATTTTAACCTTCCATCTCAGAGCCCACATTTCTTCCCTCAGTCACACATTCCTACTCCTCCGCTCACTCTGCAGCTTTCTCTCCTGGTTGTGCAATTGACATATTGCCTAGTTTGGTTTTTCAAGGGCAAGTCCTATTTTCTTCCCTTTGCTCTGAAAGAATATCCTCTCCTCCTGCAAGCTCTGCCTCCCTGGAACCGTGGTTACCTTGGAAAAGCTCTCCTGATTTTTGTGGTGATTGCTTCAGAAGATGTGGATCAATCAGGTTTGCCCCTTTAAATTAATGAGGAACACTCAAAATCACAGAGTGAACCTTGATAGTGACAGGGCTGTTCCTCCCAGCTGTGGAGGAATTTACTATTCTTATCTAAGAACACCAATCAATCATTTCTCTTTCCTGCAGCAACTTAACTTGATTTTTCAAAGGTATTATCACCTATACTTTCACCCAGCTTCTTATTTTGGAAAATTTCAAACTTGCAAAAAAAGGTTAAGAATAAAAAAAAAGTACACTCTTGGCCAAGATCACCAATTCTATCCCCTTTGCTTGCTCTCTTGTCACTCTAGTGCTTGCTCTGTTTTTCTGTCACTCTTCCCCCTCCCCTTTCTTCTGATTTTTTTTTCTCTGAACTATTTAAAAGCAGATTGTAGTCATTACAACAGTTTACTTCTAAGTAAATACTTCGACATGAATCTCCTCAGAATTAGAATATTCTCCTTATATAACTATAATGTCATCATCATACCTAACAAAATGAACATTTCGTTGTATCGTTCCATACATAGTCTATATTCTTTTGTTCAAGTTGGGATCCTATTAAGGGTCAAGCTCTGTGTGTGGCTGTTATCAGTCTTAAGTTTCTTTATGATACAACAGTCCACTTCCTTTTATGTCTTCATGACCCTATTTTTTTGAGGCGTTCAGGCTGCTATCTCATACAAATCCTACCTTTTAGACTGGCCTCCTCTTGGTGCTATTTACTTTTGTTCCTAGTAGCTCTTGTGTTTTCCTGTGACTCAGAGTAAAGTCTAAATATATGATGAGATTCAGGTTAAATGATTTTGGTAAGAATATTATATAGGTAGTGCTGAGGACTTGCTATTTCATCACATCAAGAGGCATATAATGTTAGATTGTATTAATATTTGTGATGTAAGTTTGATTTTGGCTAAGGTTGTGGCCACAAGATCCCTCCACTTTATATAGTTTTCTTTTTGAAATTGGTTAGTAAGGGGGGTCAGATGGGAAACTTTGAGGTTGTGTGAAGAGCCTGTCATTAGCAATATTTTGTCCAACAGTTTAAGAATCCATGATGATATGTGTGAGAATGAATTATGATATTGGGGTCTGATAATTGATGATTATTAAAATTCTATAATTTATTCTGTATTTATTAGCTGGCATTCTGTAAAAGAAGAGCTTTCTCTCTCTGCACCTCCATTTCTCTCTCCGCACCTCCATTTCTCTCTCCCTCTCTCTGCCCTCACCCTCCTTTCCCTACTTTATATATTACTATAAATTCATGATTTTTACAATTTAATTTCCCATAAACAATAGGCATTATGTTTCCAATGCTCAGATTGTCCTAACGTTCTCCTAAAATTCTCTTCAGTTGGTTTCTGTATCCTTTAAATGTGATCCCACAACTCTCTGTATACGGCCTTGCTTTCTGGCACAACTTGTCTCAGGCTCATCTCCTGTTTTCTCTGGAGCACATTTAAAATCAGCCATTTTTTCAGGGAGCCCTAGTTTCTTTTAGTGGCAAACAACATTTGGAAGCCAAAATCTGGGTGCTGTGTGTGCTCATTGCTACTAGCCATTTCATTGAATAAAGCTAAGAGATATATTTTCAAAATAATCATGAGTTCTTAATGACATTTCCTACACAATATCATGGAATAAAGCTTTTCCTTACCTTCTTTTATATTTTCAACTCTTTTTGTCTTACAGAGAAACTCATTTTCTAAGAAGATTAGTATATTTGCTTATTTACTTTATCAAGAAAAAAAGAAGTGTTTGAGAATTATAATTCTATATTGGTCAGGGTTCTCTAGAAAAACAGAACCAACAGGACCTGTTTGTGTGTGTGTATGTGTGTGTGTGTGTGTACATGTATATAGATTGAGAGAAAGAGAGACTATAAGGAAGTGCTCATGCAATTATGGAAGCTGAGAAGTCTCAAGATTTTCTGGGTGAATTGGCAAGCTGGAGATCCAGGAAAGTAAATGCTTCAGTTTTAGTTCACAGGCAGAGAAAAAAGCCAATGTCCTAGCTTATAGGCAGTCAGGCAAGAGAAGTTCCCTCTTACTTGAGGCAGAGTCAGGCTTTTTGTTCTATTCTGGCTCTCAGCAGATTAGATGAGATCCACCTCAATTAGTGAGGACAGCCTGCTTTATCTAGTCTACCAAGTCACATGTTAATGTCATCTGAAACACCCTCCAAGACACACCCAGTCAAGGTGACACATAAAGTTAACTATCACAAATATCAATATTACTACTATCAACAAATCTAGTAAGTAAAATTTTTTAGCACTTTTTCCATTCTTTTTTTGCATTAGAATATATTCTATTACAGATGTCAGAGAAAAAAGTGACTTGAACCGATCAGAAAAAAAAATTCCTTAAAATCAAAAGTTACTTGAAATAACTCTTCTTCAAGTATAGTTATCTTTTAAAACATTTTAATGTATGTTTACATTTATTTGCTTCTGTTTGTGTTCAATTTTAAGATTTTTTAAAAAATCCATTTTGTCTTTTTTTTTTTTTTTTTAAAGTATATAGCTCTATTGATTTCAGAGAGAGGAAAGGAGAGGGAGAGGGAGAGGGAGAGAAACATCAATGATGAGAAAGTCATTGATCGGCTGCCTCCTGCATGCCCCCAACTGGGGATCGAGCCTGCAACCCGGCATGTGCCCTGACCAGGAATTGAACCCCGATGGCCTAGATCCTAGGTCAATGCTCAATCACTGAGCCATGCCCGGCCAGGCCATTTTGTCTTTTGAATATATAAAACATCTATATGGTACAAACATAAAAAGGATATTAAAAATATACAACAAGAAGCAAATATACTACATACGATTTACTGGAAGCTTTTCCTAATTGAACCCTTTTCATTCTTTTTGTTTTGTTTGTTTGTTTGTTTTACACTTTATCGAAAATAATTGACAAAAATAATTGTACATATTTAAAGTGTAGGTGATGATTTGGTATTCATATATACATTGTAGAATGATCAACAAGTTTAAGATAATTAACACATTCCATCACCTTACATAATTAACATATGTAACTTTGTGTGTGTGTGGTGAGAACACTTAAAATCTATTCTCAGCGACTTTCACATGTTCAATACCATATTATTAACTAGTAACCAGGTAATAAATCCTTTCCATTCTTGATCACTAAAGTATTTCAAGTTCACTGCAGACGATTTATAAAATGCAGGAAAGTCTAAAGAGCACAAAAACGTTTTGGACACATGCTGTTTGATAAATTCTTGTTAATTAACTGAGTTTAGTCAGATATTCATACAATCATATTTAGATTTGTTTCACTGTAATTTTCTTAAGTTTTTAAAATTCCATACATAATCTTGTTATTTTGATTTATATGACTTAATTATTATTTCTGTTGTAGAAAACATATTTCCTTTCTAAATTCAGTATTCCCTTTCAAGGATGAGACCCCAGGGACTAGACTACAGGAAATCATGAGGTGCTTTCTTTGTCTACTTAACAGGCAAGAGGCTTCAGCTGTACTGGCAACACCAGGAAAGCGCTCCACTTTGGCTCCACCCTGATTCACCAGAGGATGTGCTTATCCCTACATTCCAGGATGTAATCTGACAGCCAACTGTCTGGAGCAGGAAAGGACTATTAAAAAACACACTGCATTTCAGTAGTGTCTCAATGTAGGTTTTAGCCTCGCCATGTGTTATACAGTTGCAATCAGTCATATTTCTCAAGCCCAGTTGAGATTGCACAAAAGATGCATATGCTTAAAAGAACAGAACAGAAAATGACAATGGGGCAAGCTATAGCTTTTAAAACAACACATTTCACATTTCTACAATGCTTCACTTGTTGGAAATGTTTTCACATGGGTGATTTTAACTGTCGACTACAGTAATTCGGAACAATAAGGCAGGAATTATTATGCCTTTTTTAGAGATGAGGAAACTAAAGGCAGTTACCCCAGAGATGCCTGACCAACCAGCCACAGAGGTGGGGCTCAGGGAAGCACTTCCTGAGCCAGAGTCATTGATCTTTCCTTTATATGTCATGTATGGTCAAGTACGGACAATGGCTTCAGAGACTGCACTCTTTAAGGTAGAGTCTTAAATAAAGCCAAATACATTGCAGTACTACAAATACTCAGTGTATACATTATCTATTGCTGCGTAACATACAACTCCATACAGTGGATCAAAACAACAAATATGTATTATCTCAAGTTCCTGTGGGGCAGGAATCTGGTTGCAGTTTAGCTGAATACCTGTGACTCTCTCTCTCTCTAAGGTAAAGTTATCTTATATCTCTATAGGATAAAACAAATAAGTTCTCTCATGAGACTAAGATCAAGGTGTTAGCTGAATTGCAGTCATCTCAAGGCTCTACTGGAGGAAGATCTGCCTCCAACTTTACTCACGTGGCCACTAGCAGGCCTTCGAGCCTAACTGGCTGCTGTCCAGAGACATCAGTTTCTTGCCATGTGGCCTCTCTACAGGTCTATTCACAACATGGCCAATGGTTCAAAGGCAGAGAGAGGGGGACACAGAAGGAGAAGGAGAGGGTGGAGAAGGGTGCAGAGAAATGGGTGGGGGGAAGAGAGAACACTAGAGAATAAGAAGAAAATCAGAGTCTTTTTGTAAATTAATATTATAGAAAGTGACAGCACATCACCTTTGATATAATTTTCATGTTTGTTTGAAGCAAGTCCCTAAATCCAGCCCACACTCAAGGGAGAGGGGTTTATTCCAGGGTGTGAACACAAAGATATGGGGCTCATCAAGAGCCATTTTAGAGGCTTCCCACCCCACTCAGCGATTTACTTGAAGATTTTGTTTTAGCCCAACCCTTGCTGTGATGCTTTTCAGAATTTCAACAATTCAATAGAATCTTTTTCAAAGAGAATATAAAATATTATTGTCATTAGACAGGGAAATAAAAATACTATAAGATCTCACCTATGTATGAAATCTAAAAAAGCAAAACAAAAAACCCCACTGAACTCATAGTTACAAAGAACAGATTGGTGGTTGCCAGAGGCAGGGGGTGGGTGTGAGGTGAGCAAAATGGGTGAGAGGGAATCAAAGGTACAAACTTCTACTTATAAGATAAGTCCTGGGGATGTAATGCACAGCATGGTGACTATAGTTAAAATACTGTATCATATATTTGAAAATTGCTAAAAGAGTAGATCTTAAAATTCTCATTCAAAGGAAAAAATTTGTAACTATGTACCATGATGCATGTTAATTAAACTTACTGTGATGATCATTTTGCAATATGTATATATATCAAATCATTATGTTGTACGCCTGTAACTAATACAATGTTCATCAATTATATCTCAATTAAAAAAAAAAAGAAGATATATAAGTAATCCATATAACTTAATACCAAAACCCCCAAAGCAATCAAATTTAAAAATTGGCAGAGGATATAAATAGACATTTTTCCAAAGAAGACATACAGATGTTCAACAGGTACATGAAAAGGTTCTCAGCATCACTAATGATCAGAACAATGCAAATCAAAACTAACAGTTGCTCTGGGACAGGGAAACGCAGCCACAATCCTACCTGAATTCTGAATGGCACTTCCCCCTTATGGAAGATCCAGGGTTCCCATCTTCCTAATTCTGCCAGAGGCTCTTTCAGAAACAGCCTTTACAGTGACTAAGACTGGCAGCTGGCCTGCAGGCAGAGGCAGGCAGAGGTGAATCCTGGGGTGCCTTGGGACATTTGCTGACTCGGCCCTGGCCTTGGAGTGCAGCTTGGTCCTTCCCATGTGCAGCCAAGCCCAGAAGAGGCAGCCACAAACGGTGGATCACTTATAGCTTTGGAAAGGTTGCCAAGAGCCAGGCACGGACAGCATCTGATGTTGGCTTGCACCAGAAAACCGCTCAGGTAACCTGGAACCTGCACAAAAAGTGGCCACCTTCAAACAATATTGGAGCAGGATCCATCAAGTTACAAAAACAGTACATTGAAAAGGAGATTGTAGCAGACACTAAACTCTGCTGAGGTGAAATACACTTTTTCCAGTTATTGTTTTCTGCATTTTTTTGTTCTTTTTTTTCTCTCTTTTTTCATATCTCTTATTTTCCTCTTCTCTCCTTACTCTTTTTTCCTTTTCTTATGCTTTCTTCTCCATTCCCACCCCCCATTTTTCTATTCCTATTCTTTATTTTTTTCTTCCTTATTTCCTTTCATATTATTATTATTATTTCCTTCCATATTATTTTTAAATTTTTATTCTCTCATTTTCTTTTTTCTTTTATTATTCTTTTTTCTTTGGCTATTCTTTTGTTGTTGTTTTTGTTGGTGGTGATGGTTTGTTTTATTTGTTTTGTTTTGTTCTGTCAGCACCTGTACAAGAGCTGGCACAATGTGGTCAGGGTTGAGCCTCATAGTCAGCCAGACTAAGGGTAGATCCCACCCATAAACAAGCCAAGAACAATCAAGACCAAGTAAAATTGAAGAACACACATAAACCACACAAGGGACATTCTTAGAGCGTCTGGCTCAGGAGATTGAGGAAATAGTATCACCGGGTCCCACAGGACACTTACTACATAAGGACCCCTACGAAGACTGGGAGTCATAGCAGTTCTAATACATAGATACAAACACAAAGAAACAGCTGAAATGAGGAGACAAAGAAATAGGTCACAAACAAAAGAACAAGAGGAACCTCCAGAAAAAGAGCTATGTGAAATGGAAGCTAGCAATTTATCAGATATAGAGTTCAAAGTAATGGTCATAAGTATGCTCAGGGAGCTTGTTGAGAACAACAATAGAGTGAAAAAAGAAAAAGAAACCATGAAAAAGAACCAGCTAGAAATGAAGAACACTATATCTGACAACAAGAATACACTGGAAGGAATTAAAAGTAGGTTGGATGAAGCAGCAGATCAAATCAGCGATTTGGAAGACAAGGGAGGAAAAAATACCTAATCAGAGCAGAAAAAATAAAAAATAATTGAAAAACATAAGGATAGTTTATGGGAACTTTGGGACAACATGTAACGTAACCACATTCATATTATGGGGTACCAGAAGGAGAAAAAAGTGAGCAAGAGATAGAGAATATGTTTGAAAAAATAACGACAGAAAACTTCCCTAACCTGGCTAAGAAAAGTCACACAAGTTCAGGAAACATGTCCCAACCAAGACAAACCCAAAGAGACACACACTGAGACACATTATAATTAAAAGGGCAAAGGTAAAAGACAAAGAAAATATTAAAGGCTACAATAGAATGACAGTAAGTTACCTACAAGGAAGTTCCCATAAGGCTTTCAGCTGATTTTTCAACAGAAACATTTCAGGCCAGAAGGGATTGGCATGAAGTATTCAAAGTAATGAAAAGCAAAGGCCTGCAACCAAGATTATTCTATCCAGTAAGGCTATCATTTAAAATTGAAAAAGAAATAAAGAGCTTCCTAGGAAAAAAAAAAAATAGGTTAAAGGGGTTCATTACCACCAGACCAGCTGTTACATGGACTGCTCTAAGAAGAAGATAAAAAAAGAAAGGAACATAGGTGCAAAGAAAAAAATGGCTATAAACAAGTATCTATCAATAATAACCTTAAAAGTAAATGGAATAAATGTTCCAATCAAAAGACAGGGAAGGTGAATGGATAAAAAAGCATGACCCATGTATTTGCTGTCTATAAGAGGCCCACCTCAGAAAAAAAACACGAACACAAGCTAAAAAGTGGAGGGATGGGAAAAATATTCCACGCATATGGAAATGAAAAAAAAACCTGGGGCAACAATACTCATATCTGGCCAAATACACTTCAAAACAAGGTAATAAATGAGACAAAGAAGGTGACTACATAATACTAAAGGAATCAATCCAACAAGAGGATATAATCCTGGTAAACATATATGCACCCAATATAGGAGGACCTAAATATTATTAAAAACTCTTGGTGGACTTTAAAGGAGAGATTGACAGTCACACAGTCATAATAGTGGAATTTAACACCCCACTGTCATCACTGGGTAGATTTTCCAGACAAAAAAATCAAAAAGGAAACAATAATCTTAAATGACACACTGGATCATATGGATTTAATTGATATTTATAGAACATTTGCTCCCAAAGCAGCAGCATATACATTCTTCTCAAGTGCACATGGAACATTCTCAAGGATAGACTACATGTTAGGACACAAAATAAGTCTTAACAAATTCAGGAAGATTGAAATCATATCAAGCATCTTCTTGGATCAAAATGACATGAAACTGGAAATCAACCACAATTAAAAAACCTCAAAAACATTCAATGCATGGAGGCTAAATAGCATGTTATTAAACAATGAATGGGTTACCAATGAAGTCATGGAAGATATAAAAAAATTACCTGGAAATAAATGAAATGAACACACAAAAACCCCAAATCTATGAGACACAGTGAAAACAATCCTGAGAGGGAAGTTTGTAGTTTTACAGGCCTACCTCAAAAAACAAGAAAAACTTTTAATAAACTATCTAACCCTACAACTTAAAGAATTAGAAAGAGAACAACAAGAAAATCCCAAAAGTAAGCAGAAGAAAGAAAATAATAATGATTAAAGTGTAAAATAATGACATAGAGATAAAAAAATAGTAATGCAAAAAATCAATGAAACCAAGAGCTGGTTTTCTGAAAAGATAAAGAAGACAGATGAATACTTAGCCAGGTTCATCAAGAAACAAAGAGAGAGGACCTAAATAATAAAATCAGAAATGAAAGAGAAGTAACAACTGACCTCACAGAAATGCAAAGGATTATAAGGAAATACTATGAACAACTATATGTCAACAAATTGGACAACCTGGTCAAAATGGACAAATTCCTAGAAATGTAAAATCTTCCAAATCTGAATCAAGAAGAATCAGAAAACCTGAATAGACTGATTACTAGTGAAACTGAAGCAGAAATAAAAAATTTGCAGCAGCCGTACCAGTGTGGCTCAGCAGTTGAGCATTAACTTATGATCCAGGAGATAGCAGTTTGCTTCCCAGTCAGCGCACATGCCTGGGTTGCAGGCTCGATCCCCAGTGATGGGTGTGCAAGAGGCAGCAAATCAATGACTGTCTCATCATTGATATTTCTCTCTCTCTCTCTACCTCTCCCCTCTTCTCTCTGAAATCAATAAAAAATATTAAAAAAAACCAAAAAACTTCTAGCAAACAAAAGTCCTGGACCTGATGGCTTCATGGGTGCATTTTACCAAACATTCCAAGAATTAGCACGTATCCTTCTCAAACTTTTCAAAAAAAAATTCAAGAGGATGGAAAACTTCCAAGCTCTTTTTATGACACCAGTATTATCCTAATTCCAAAATCTGGTAAAGACACTACAAAGAAAGAAAATTATAGGCCACTATCCCTGATGAATATAGAAGCTAAAATCCTTAATAAAATATTAGAA